>NC_074726.1:21345324-21615324 GCF_947242115.1 Biomphalaria glabrata
ACCTTCCATTTTAATTCTGAATTTCCACCTGACATTCTATTCAGAGGATATTCAAATGATCTTCTAAAAGGTATTACGCCTTTAGAAGGCGTAAAAATACCAATGAAATATCGTAATGTGGAGCACAATGCAGTTGTTCGTCACAATGAATTAAAAAATAATATAATCCACTAAAAAACTCTAAGAAGGAAAATCCCAAGAATAAAGAACTTAGAAGGAATTAAATTTCCAACAGAATGAATTAGACCATATGATGAGACACTTGTTTATAGGAAATAGAAACAAGAATTAGTTCTAATTGATTTTAATATTATGACAAATTATAAGGAAAAAATGTACATGTAACAAAAAAAAAATACAGGTCCTTGAAGTAAACTACAATGGCTAGGATTTTTTCTCTCAGTTCCACACGAACGGCGCCATTGCTTTAAAGGCTTAATAAAACAGTCTCGACGATTGGTTTAAACCATACTTGAAAAGAAAAGAGGAAAAGGAAACCAATCAAATTCACGGATTCATAGCTAAGGTGTCATATTATCTTTTCCATAAAAGAGTTAGACTATTATATTGCATTTATGCCCCACAAAATAGTTTTTAGATCATAAGTCGTAAGAGATCACACGTTAATAAATAAATAGGTTTACGTGAAACTAATCTAACATTAAAAACTAACTTTTAAGAAAAACAATAGTCTTATTTATTAGTTATTGCTCTTGGTAAGCCAGAATGAATGTAGGATTGAATCTATTTCAGCGGTTCTCAACCTTTTTTAGCTGATATTTCACTCGTAATCCAAATGCAAATATCTGATATGTATTGCAAAGGTTTATGTTTAATCAGGAAACTATATGCAATTATATTCTTGTAATATAAATCTTTGACTTGCTTTCATCTACTTTTCTATTCATGTGATATACATAATTGACAATTTGAAAAACATGCGAAGCACGGATGGTTGATTCATCATAATAAACTAGATTGCTACAAGATTATTGAAACAATCTGAGCCTGTTTCTGTTTCACAAGGTCGGATTTCTCAGGACATTCTTTGCATCATCCCAACGAATGTCATCTTCTGCGTCAAGTTTTTTTTTTTTATATTTGGACTTGATAACTAACAGGCTGGAAAATTCATGTTTCAAGAAAAAAATTATTGGAAATATAAGAAAAAGGCGCAACTCGGTAAAATCGGGATATGACTCCGAACACTTAACCCAGATTTGTGCAACTGAGATTTAAAAGAAATTATTTTCGCTACTTTGGAAGCCATCGGAGGTCCTGGGTTTGAATCCTGGTCAAGAATGGGATTTTTAATTTCGGCATCTTTGGGCGCACAAGAGTAAACCCAGCTCTAATGGGTACCAGACATTTGTTGGGGAAAAGTAAAGGTGGTTGGTCGTTGTTCTGGCCAAGTAACACCCTCCTTAACCGTGGGCCACAGACACATATGACCTTTACATTATCTGCCCTGTAGATCCTTACCTTTTCTTTCTATTTTCGCTACATTTGTGAGTTCAATATACTGGAACATCTTCATCTTGAACAGTGAGTGGACTTCTAGTAAATGTGATGTCAGGATGATTGGAAAATATGATTAGATTTCGTTCACAAACATGCGATAATGTTTTTTTTTCACAGAAATTATCATTTTAACTGACTGCATTTTGCGTAATATTTAATGTAGACAATAGGTTGGTAGTCACCATGGAGGTAGATCAATACAAAGTAGGTGTGGAGGATGCAGGTAAAAAATGCCAAAGTTTCAGAGTTAATGCTTGTTGTTTATTTATAGATTAATCATCAAGTAGCCTATGAAATGGTTTGTTCAAAAAATAATAATAATAATTCCCCAAACGTATTTTAATTCTAAATCGTGTATTTAAAAGATCAGACTTAGATCCTCTCCACAGAGATCGATCATAGGTGACCTCCACAGTCTATTTCAAGCTGAACGACATTGTTTTCGATTTTCTCTTTTCGGCTTTCATGTCATACCTGTTTCGTATTGTTCAGGATGTGTTTCGCGAATCTCATACGACATACGGTCATTATTTTACTAAGGGGACTATTACTATTGCTGACATGATTTCGGTATGTTATTCCTAGGATCCTTCTCAGCCATCGCCGCTGAGCCATGTTTAGTCTCTTTTTTTTTCAATCTTTATGGATGACTTCCATGTCTCGCAAGCGTAGGTGGGACGATGATTGTATTGAGCAGGTGGATCGTGGTCTCCAGACTGATTGATTTGTTTGCCCCAAATAGGCCGTAGTTTTTAAAAGGCCTCTCCTGCTTCCCTAACTGACATATATACAATATCGTGATATGCATATCCATCCTCTGTGTCTTTAAAAAAAATATACTAATTAAAACAAGAAGAAGATTAACTACTATTTATAACTTATCTTTAATCTCCTTCATATTAATGAATTCTATAAAAATTACTAAATATAAATAAATATAAATGTTCTCAAGCCTCTCTACTTTTTTTTTTATATTGACTCAGAACGTTACAGAGATGTCCAGAAAGCTATTTTTCTAAAAGTGACTAATGAAGTTCTTCAAAAACTCGTGAAGCAGTCCCTTTGGATTATTTATATTCTTACAAATGACATCGCACACTAACCTCAGACCTTAGATACTGGGCAATGTCATTTTTTCTGCAATAATGAGCATGTCAATTTTGCATTAGTCTATGGGCATTTATCTAAAGCTTTGAATAGACAACTTTTGAGCCATACTCAAAAAGGGTCTCTCTCTCTCTCTCTCTCTCTCATCTCATTAGCAATAGTGAATTCTGGATTGAATGTTTGACTTTAAAAGTGTTTCCTGTTGTTTACTTTCCCGTTGTTTCCTTTCTTGTTGTTTCCTTTCCTGTTGTTGTCTTTCGTTTTCTTTACTTTTCTGTTGTTTACTTTTCCGTTGTTTATTTTTCCCGTTGTTTACTTTCCAGTTGTTTACTTTCCCTTGTTTTCTTTCCTGTTGTTTTCTTTCCCCGTTGTTTACTCTCCGTTTTTGTCTTTCCTTTTGTGCACTTTCCTGTTGTTTACTTTTCCGTTGTTTATTTTTTCCCGTTGTTTTCTTTCCT
The DNA here is from genome assembly GCF_947242115.1 of Biomphalaria glabrata. Lineage (NCBI taxonomy): Eukaryota > Metazoa > Mollusca > Gastropoda > Planorbidae > Biomphalaria > Biomphalaria glabrata. The sequence goes on from NC_074726.1 coordinate 21,348,411, forward strand.
GTTGTTTTCTTTCCGTTGTTTTCTTTTATGTTATTTACTTTCCCGTTGTTTTCTTTCCTGTTGTTTTCTTTCCCGTTGTTTTCTTTTCTGTTTTTTACTTTCCCATTGTTTTCTTTCCTGTTGTTTTCTTTCCCGTTGTTTTCTTTCCTGTTGTTTACTTTCCCGTTGTTTTCTTTCATGTTGTTTTCTTTCCCGTTGTTTACTTTCCCGTTGTTTACTTTCCCGTTGTTTACTTTCCCGTTTACTTTCCCGTTGTTTTCTTTTATGTTGTTTACTTTCCCGTTGTTTTCTTTCATGTTGTTTTCTTTCCCGTTGTTTACTTTCCCGTTGTTTACTTTCCCGTTGTTTTCTTTTATGTTATTTACTTTCCCGTTGTTAACTTTCCCGTTTAATATCCCGTTGTTTTCTTTCATGTTGTTTTCTTTTCCGTTGTTTACTTTCCCGTTGTTTACTTTCCCGTTTAATTTCCCGTTGTTTTCTTTTATGTTATTTATTTTCCCGTTGTTTTCTTTCACGTTTACTTTCCCGTTGTTTACTTTCCCGTTTACTTTCCCGTTGTTTTCTTTCCCGTTGTTTTCTTTCCTGTTGTTTACTTTCCCGTTGTTTACTTTCCCGTTGTTTACTTTCCCGTTGTTTTCTTTCATGTTGTTTTCTTTCCCGTTGTTTACTTTCCCGTTATTTACTTTCCCGTTTACTTTCCCGTTGTTTTCTTTTATGTTATTTACTTTCCCGTTGTTTACTTTCCCGTTTATTATCCCGTTGTTTTCTTTCATGTTGTTTTCTTTCCCGTTGTTTTCTTTTGTTATTTACTTTCCCGTTGTTTACTTTCCCGTTGTTTTCTTTCATGTTGTTTTCTTTCCCGTTGTTTACTTTCCCGTTTAATTTCCCGTTGTTTTCTTTTATGTTATTTATTTTCCCGTTGTTTTCTTTCACGTTTACTTTCCCGTTGTTTACTGTCCCGTTGTTTTCTTTTAAGTTTTTTATTTTCCCGTTGTTTACTTTCCCGTTGTTTTCTTTTATGTTATTTATTTTCCCGTTGTTTTCTTTCACGTTGTTTACTTTCCCGTTGTTTTCTTTCCCGTTGTTTTCTTTCACGTTGTTTACTTTACCGCTGTTTTCTTTCCCGTTGTTTACTTTCCCGTTGTTTTCTTTTATGTTATTTACTTTCCCGTTGTTTTCTTTCCCGTTTTTTACTTGATGTGTAGTAATATTCAAAATACAAATTTAAACACAACTACTGCTAAATGTTCAAAACTTCTAATAGGTATAATATAGTAAACTCGAATATAACCTTTGCGTAGGCGCATACTAATTCAAAAAATATTCAGTGACAAGGAAAATACAATTTTTCTGAAATTTCAATCAAGTATGTTGTCATGCAGCACAAGCTTACGATAGGATATTGGAATGTCTGACAAAAGTGTGAGTTAATGCTGGGAATCGAAGAACTTGTCTGGCAGAGCATGTACTTATAGTGCTTTATAGCATCGTAGATAAACACATGTGTAGAGGTTTTAAAAAAAAAAGCCTTTTAATATTCTAACATCTTACGTATTGCAGTTCGTTATAAAGTCTGCCTTTGCCTAATGGAGAGTTTGCGTTTTATGCATATATTTTCTACATTTGTTCTTAAATTTTCAGCTTGTTTTTTCTCTCTGTGCTGTCTGCAATCCTTCATTGCCTTGTAGCCTGAAACACTGACACTCACAAAACATCGCACTGATGAACAATTATAGACTATTAAGTCATAGTTGACGGTTCCGCTTTATTTGAGAGTGCTGTAGAAAGTATAATCTTTTGTGCCGAGACCTTTAAGAACGCTTTCCATTGTACAGATTTAATATACCAATAATGAAAGCAGCCAGTGACATGGCCAAATTTGCCATTATTAGTTATGCCACCCTTCCTCCCTCTGATGGCGGGATACTATGTGACAAAAGCGATGCTATTGGAATACTAGGCTTTAAGTGGTGTAGTTCTTTATTTCTGATCTATTTCGCAACTTTTTAAGTGTGTATAATCTCGACTCGCGAGGCTCTGTGTGGCCGCACACTTTGCATAAGTGGAATTATGACCAAAAGTCTTTAGTGCTTTTTTACATCTTTTTAAAATGCGTTTTAATGCTTATCAATTTAGTTTAACATCACACGGTTTCCTGACTTGGTAGGCAGTGACGCACTAGGGGCAGTGGCGGGTAAGCGGGAGAGTAGGGTGTGTATTACTATGGGACTCTAAGCACTACATAATATATTGGAACGACTCTCTTGACCAGGCTCTCTTGACACTGCACAACAAGACACAGCCAACTCAAATAACTGGACAACTCAGGCTTTACAAAAAGTAGCTATTTAATGTCTAATAAATTCACAGTCAACACTGTACAATTGACAACTCAGTACTTTGACTGTAAAAATGTTCCACCGTCAATAACCCTACTGCTGTATAAAGTCTGTACTGCTGTGAAGACTCTACTGTACCGGAACTAAATAGTGAACCGTCCATACTCTGACACCTTCGCTCTGTATATAGGTTCTCTGAAGGTTTTCTGGATCTGATAGAACATCGTTAGTTCATTCTGGTTGATCACATGAGACCATATTCTACTGTGATTGGCCTGAGTAGTGTTCAGAACTCAGATCTTTCCTGAAGCGTCCCTGCCCATCACCGTTGACTGCTCACCTAGAGCTGGCCTTTGTTATCTGTGTCAGCTGTTTACACACACACACGAGTACCCCTATTCGCGTCGCCACCACAGATATAACAATATACATTTTCCTGTCGCTACGAATTGTTCGTTGGTTATCTTCCTTTACATTATACATAAGTTTTCTATTATTACTGGTGACTATTCTTAATTTAAAAAAAATGGTAATGCCTCTGCAAACCCAAATGTGCTAATAAAAAAAACGCTCACCCACAAAAATTCTGTTTCTGCTATTAAACATTAGGAAGTCGCCATAAATAAACTGGGAAGAAAAATCAAAATAGTTTATGGGAAAATTAACCGCTGCCGTTTCCATAGTGAAAGATGCTTATTAATTCTAAGCACAATGTAAGTTATAGCAGGTTAACTTTTCATTTTATTTCATCCATCCCAAGTGAAAGAATTAATAATGAGTAGTGAAGGAATCAGTCAGTGCCTTTGTAAATATTTTATAGATATTCACTAATATAGATTGCTGGATTGAATGACGATGAATAGAGTAATATATTGAAATAAAAGATATTAAATGTTCAACACCAATGTTCATCATCACTAGCTGAAATCAATCAATACTGTATGCAGTCTTGGAGCTTAGGGTAAGACTTGTGTGGACAGAAGCCGACACAGTGAGCCTCGTACTGATAGTCTTTGCACATCTGAAACAGATTGTTTTGGAGTGTGTTAAGTATAAACTGGATAATACATAGACTGATTTACTACTGACACTATCTTGAGAGAAAAGGGAATTTTATTTAGTGTATTTGTCAAGTTTGAGTGTGATTTTGGAACAGAAAGATTAATTAGCAATAGCAAGTAGGAAGGTGGGGGCTAAAAGTGAGTTGTCACAAAAAGACAAATGTTACACAGACATAATATGATGTGCAATTAAAAACGCTAAACTACAGTTAAGATCACAGACCTATATATATTATATCTAGACTGGACATGGAGTTTTTTTTAACTCTACAAAAAATGTCATGAAAATTTTGAAACAAGGCGTTGTTTTTTAAAGTAGCTACAAGAAGTGAAGTTGTTTTTATTTCCACCCTAACCTTTGTAACATATAGATCTAGATCTAGTAATTGAACATTATTATTATTATTATTTATTATTTTGCAATTTTTAGATACATAATCTAAAAATATCAAGGTAATCAATTTAAATCAATCAATTCAAATGTACATAACATGATTAAAATCAATAGACGTCAATTATTTCAATCTAGGATTTTCGAAATGGAATCTTAATGGAATTGTCAAGAAATTACTTTATTTCATGAACTCTAATAGAAAGCCCCAAACGTGACACTATAGAAGTGTAAAAAAAAGCAAAGTTCCTCTTTCAGACCATGCATATGATCTTAAGGTCATCTGTTTATGTGGCCAACGGTTAATGAGTAGGGTGTCATGTGGCCAGCACAACGACTAACCGCCTTAACTCTCCCCAGCTAAAGTGAGGTACCCATTAGAGTTGGGTGGACTCATGGGCGCCCTAAAAATCCAGAAATTCAAAATCCCAGTCTTCACCGAGATTCAAACCCAGGACCCTTGGTTTTGAAGCAAAGCGCTTAACCACTCAACCACCGCGTCCCCAAACAGAAGTGTGCTATATCTATCTTTTCAAAGTAAACTAAACATTGTCGAATGGAGTATCCACCACCTACCCAACACTGGTCATCAGAAGGTCCGTCACAACCAACAGCGCAGGAGTTGTGGCAGCATTGGCTACTCTCTGGCCCAAAACAACGACCATTACAGTCAGCATGGCACGGTCCAGACTTGCGTGGATCAGCTGTAGATAAGAAGGCATATTGGGCATAATTATAGCATAAAAAAAATAAAGCTACAATGGGACGTAACCGATTTATTTTCAAAGTAAAGGGATTTCGTCTACTTCCTAAACTCAGGGCTGGATTTAGATCTAGAAAACATTTTGGAAAGTGTAGACTGTGCCCTCCAGGGCTGGATTTAGATCTAGAAAACATTTTGGACAGTGTAGACTGTGCCCTCCAGGGCTGGATTTAGATCTAGATAACATTTTAGACAGTGTAGACCTCCAGGGCTGGATTTAGATCTAGATAACATTTTGGACAGTGTAGACTGTGCCCTCCAGGGCTGGCCTCCATTAATTAAATAATATGTATACCGGTACTTTCCATGTACAGTGAACAGTGTGGCGTGTAATAATTGCTTACAAACAGTAATTACTATTAATCTAATCTATGTAGGCTATGTCAATTATGAATATTTTGTTTCGAATTTCAATAAATTTTTATTTGTGTAGTTTATGTAGCTTATTCCAATGTTGTAAAGTGCTTTCGTAGACCCCCAAATCAATATTTAACTCATAGATTTGATCAACATTTTAAGTTTAAATAGATCTTTAAGTCTATCATCAATCATTCTATGTCATTGCTCTCCCTGAACCACCATGTATAGTTATCAATTTTAATGAATCTTTCGAACTTTTAAATTCATTTTGTACACTACAAAACACTATCCCTAACTATATAGTTCGTCCATCGTGGTTCGATGATGACCACTTTGTCATCGAGGGGGCTGAGGGCTTTGCACTGGGGTTTTATGCCTCCTCATGTGGCTGGTGAGACCTATGTTCGGCTGCACACTGGGCAGGTTATTCCAGCTGGAGCTAGTGTCGTTTGTCTTGCTTTTCTTTTCTGGCGTTTTTCTTCTGCCTGCGTTGTTCTTTTTTCCTCAGCAACCTGTACGCCAGTTTTCACAGCGTGACGCCATGATGCTCTGTCGTGTGCCTCTGTCTCCCAGGTGCCAGGGTCTATGCTGAACGCCTTCAGAGAAGCTTTGAGGGTGTCCCTGAAGCGCTTTCTTTGCCCACCTTGCGAGCGCTTTCCTTCGCTTAGTTGGCCATACAAGAGTCGTTTTGGGATGCGGTGGTCTTCCATTCTGTAGACGTGACCTGCCCATCGCAGCTGGGACTGCATCAGGATTGTGTGGATGCTTTGCAGACACGCTCTTCGAAGGACTTCTGTATCTGGTATCCCTAACTCTATGTCTATAAGGGCCATACATAAGCGACTACGTCAGTGGGTACTATAAACTAATGTCTGTTTTTCATTTCGTTTTCTTATTTTTAATGGATGTATTGGCAGAAAATAATAGTGCTGTTATATTTTAGCAGTATTGCATGTCCTCAAGTTAAGAAAGTCCTCCCCTTCCCCCGTCAGACTTGGTGAGTCAGAGCTTAAAGAGTTGGACAAGTTATCATATCTTGGCAGCATCACAACAAACGATGTAGCGTGCCGAATAGGAAAGGCAGGGGGCAGCCCATTTGGACAATTTAAGCCATTGGACTTGAGACAAAAATACACCTTCTTGACATAATCGTCATCCCAACAACAACATAAGCATGTGAGACTTGGAAGTCATCTGTCTAAATTGAGAAAAGGCTAAATGTGGCTCAACAAAGATGGCTAAGTCGAATTTTAGGAGTCAGTTACACAGATCGGGTCTCAATCAAGGAAATCCTATGCCGAACTGGAAGTCGACCACTTAGTGAGATTGTGACAGAGCGTCGCTTGAGGTTTCTGTAGTCACAGAAAGATCTGACTTTTGAGGCCGATTAGATATTCACAACTGATGTGCTAGGCTATTTGGTTGTCATGCACAGATTAATCACATAAGAATATGGTCAGAGAAGGTAAACGAAACAAACAAAATAATACCGTTATCTAAGGGGAAGAACTCCGCACTTACAGCTATATCTTTGAATAATGTGAAAGTTATTTCCCTTATTCGAAATTAAGGAAATCATTAAATACAAATAATTAATTGAGACGTAGTGGTTATTTTGTAAATTGATTCATGTTTTGTTAGGTACAATAAATACATGTTTAAAGTTTCAACTTGATCCGAGAATTGGTGTGATGAAATAATGGAAACAATTATATAAGGGGAGTAAAACCTACATATTTAGCCATATTTGTGAATACCCTTGTCGGTATGAAACAAAATAATTAATTACCAGTAATTAATTGACTAACTGGTTAATTTTTGTTATCGATTCGAGTCTTGTCTATGCTAATAAATAATTGTGCGAAGTTTCAACTTGATCCAAAAATAGATGTGGGAGAAATAACGTTTACAAAAACTTTTTAACTGACCGACATTGTGAAGCAGAGAGAAAATATAAAGCTATAGATTAATACATTTATTCTAGAAAAGGTCAAAGTGTAGGCCTATCTAATTGTAGGAGAATACCTATATGATGCGGGAGGAGAAATAACTACAATGGATATAATAGCAATAATAGATACAGAACCAGGGACGGTTATAGGAATATATGTTACAGCAAAGATAGGTTTGAATAGGGTATACATATTGTTACGAATCTCGCTATCCAGGCTCTCTTCAAACTGCACCACACGACACAACGAACTTAACCTCACAACTCAGGGCTCCAAAGTAACAGTAGCAATTTAATTTCAAACACAATACAACACTGTACAATTGGCAACAATATTACACAAACTGTCCAAAATCCTAGCCTTGCTCCGCCTGAATTCACACACCGTACTGTTTCTAACTTCGCCTCGTACTGGTCACATTGCGAGGTAACGTGAAGTCCAGTCTTTCTGACACACTCGCTCTTATATATACTGTCTCTACTGGCCTTCTAGAATCGGATGGAACGTTCTTGACCACTCAGAATGATCACGATCGCCGTGACTTGCGTGCGTAATATTTACACACAGGTCGTTGCCGAACTGGCATGTTCTGTCACTGGTCACAGTTGACCGCTCGTCCTGCGCTGGGCTGGGGCGATTTGCGTCGGCTGACTACGCACACACTGCAAATATCCCCATCTGTGCCACCACCAGGTTTATAACAATATTTATTGTTAGTTTAACTAGGTTTAAGTATTAAAGCATATGACTATCAGTCATGGCTCTCAGGTCTGCCTTGGATGATTGGAGGCAATAAGCGAAGTAAATTAAGTGGCCCCATGTACAATAAAGAAAAAAAAAATAAATTATGCAATTTATTATAAGCCTGACCGTCTTTATCTAAATAGACAAATAAATGAAATTCTTGTATCGCAATTTCCATAGTAGAGACATAGATACACAAGTAAACTAAGAGTCCTAGTGCTCTACGATGTTTGAGATCTGATCTGATCTACGTTGCGCAATTTTTTCTCAATTTTTTAGTCCTGCTGCCTATGCTTAAGGCCGGCCCTGTGGCTCTTGTCAGAGGCTTTTAAAGATTTTGGAATTAAAGTGTAGGCCTGTCACACGAAATTGTCTGACACTAAGAAACAAATCTAGAGACAAGCCCTTGCAATTATATGTGTAATAAATAAGCCTGGTCGTTAGACGACGAGTCAGTCAACTCTTAACCATCTAAACGCCTGGTCTACCAGATTTACATAACGCTTGATCATCTAGTATTCTAGTTGCTTATTCAGACGGTTGACCAGCAAGATGAACCATTTCGTACAGTGGAAGGCTGTCAACGAGTCAGATTGCAGACACTACAGAGGAAACAGCCGTTAGAACTAGGGGAAAATATTTAGACGCCTCACCAGTCCTTGTAAAAGACAGTTTCCCGTTCCCGGCTGTCAGGTGCACCCTTGTAAGTACTGAATTTTTATCGAGTTAACACAATAGAGCACCAGGTCTGAAAGTGTAACTTCCCTTTTTTTAAAACCAAAACGTACTCTGTCGTTTCGCTGTGGTCTGTACTATGTTCGTCAACGAACTAAACGAACTCAATGGTTTTCATTTCAAATATCCTCGAACATTAGCAACATACATCGAAACATACACAGACCCATCACAAACGAAGAGATAAGAAACAGGATCACAACGGCTCTTGGGCCCCTCGATGACGTGCTAACCAATGTAAAAAAACAAAAACACAAGCTAAAGCTTTATGGCCATTTCACAAGGTCCTCGGGGCTCGCAAAGACATTCCTTCAAGGAACAGTACCAGAAGGCGATGGGAAGACATCAATGAATGGATGGGCCTGTCATTGAAAGAGGGAGGAATAGAGAAAGACGGTCGACAGATCATGTGTGGTGCCCCAACAGCTCATTAGACTAAGGGATAAAGTGAATGTGATCTAAATAAGTAATAATCAGTGAAATAATACAACAAGGAAATAGAAGAAAGATGTACTTCGACTAAAAAGCAGGACATGGGGCCGATTGGGGGGGGGGGGGGGGAATTGCCCCTACCACCCCCTTCCCTCGATCCCCCAATGAATTTGAAGGGGACTAATTCTGCTTATACCACCACTTCAGTCAAGTACAAATTCACTCCTTTGTTTGAAATACCAAACAAAGTAATTAATTACCAAAAGTTAATTAACTAATTCATTTTTTAATATTGATTATTGTGTTGTCAGGTAAAAGAAATAATTGTGCAAAATTTCAGCTTGATCCGAGATTTGGTGTTGGAGAAATAATGCCTATTAACTTTTGGTCAGACAGACAGACACACAGAAAGAAGACAGAGTGAGTTGATATAAGCTTTGTAAAAAGTTAAGCAGCAATAGTACACAAAACACTGAACCATAATTTTTAAATACAAAAAAACACAACCTAATAAAATACTCAGGAAGACACAAAGATAAAGATACATTTCTTATTCCATATGCTAGGACAAATTCGCATAAGTGCCCCTTTTCCCTAGTGCCACTTGAGTATGGAATGGGTTGCCTGAATCAGCCAGGAAAACAATAGAGTTACCAGAGTTGAAGTCTCTAACATGCATGACTAGATTAGCTCATGGATACGCGTAGGACGTAATTATCTTCTCTTTTGAAGGAACGTCTGTAATTTATAAGATAAGAGAATTAGAGACATAGGTCCCTATATATTTTTTTTTGATACACTTACCTTGTTGGCACAATGCCTTGCTGTCTCCCCACCTGCGTCCCCTTTCACACAATGTTGTGTCTTTGTTATTGGCAACTAATAAAAATAGAAATCACAAAAGTAATTCATAATTAACATTGCATACTACTTTCCTTCTAAAACAGTAGACACATCTAGTTATAAGTAATGTCAAGAGTGAACTTTAAAATTGGTTTCAATGACAATTAGATCGCTAGGATTGGTGTCGCAGCTGATATCAGAAACTTATCCAGGATTGTGTTAAGATATTTCGTGGCATTGTAGGTCTCGAAAGACTATTTTTTTTCCCAATGCAAATTCTCCTGTGACTATTTTAATTTTTGATTGTTTTTATATAACGTATCTTTCAAGCGTACAGCATTGCCAGTACGCTGTGATTCAATCTCTTTTGTGGACCATGGAAGGGGGGGGGTATCTAGGAGAAGGTTTCCATGCTGCCTTAAGACGCTCAGCAAATACAACTCTGCTTGAGTCAGGATTCAAACTCAAGCCCCCTTGTTAGGTAGCCAAGTCGTAGTCAAACGGTTTGGGCCTTTCAGCCACACATCCCTAATGATATCAGTCTTTACTGCACATGCACGGTCACATGTCAGGCAGAGACGCTGCAGCATTACTGTCTTTTTCAACGTTTTTGATCCAGGAGTCTCTAGTCTCTATGTCTTTTCCTTTTCAGCCATGTTTAATCTTGAAGAACTTCATGTCACTCTGACAAACACCAGTGTAACTTAAGAGTGGACAACCTGCATCTCTCCTGCACTCTATTAGATCACCTTATCTTGAAGAAGTTACCCGGTGGCTTTTGATGAGCCAGTCAATGCTTGTACTGCTGAAAACGGAATGAATGTCCTGGCGCCCTGCTCATTTCAGTACTTCCTCATTGGTGACCTTATCTTGTCTTATATTCAACTGATCCCAATTAGATATCAATGCAATAATTCATTTAGTTTTAGCCCATCTTTTCCCCTAATGTGTCACCATTCCTATCCTGGCATCCTGCTCATCTCAGAACTTCCTTGTTGGTGACTTATATTATACTCAACTGTTACCAATTAGTTTTTAACCCAATAATTTATTTAATATACAACCTACCATTAATTCTATCTCCAGATAAGCAACTCCTACCTGATTCATTGTAAGGACCATCCTGAAAGTGTGCAGCATCCTGTCGTCCCCTCAAAATGGGTTCCCAGTCTATTGTGTTGATGTAACCCAGGAAAGGGTTTCCCAAAAACAACACTTTACCATTGGAGATCTCTGAGAAAACAAAAAAATGCATTACAGTTACAATCTTAGGACGATTAGGCTTACTTTTAACTTATTAGAATTATAAAGATGATCAAGACTAAGACTACGACCATGTCTGCTATTATGTTCTTTATCAGAAATTTTTTGTCTTATCTTATAAAATACAGACGTTACTTCAAAAAAGATGATTACGCCCTACGAGTGTTCGTAGGTCAATCTAGTCATGCATGTTAACCAATCTGTATATATAATTATCTACGTCGGCACACCACGCACGCACTTCATGGAAAGATAACTCTTTTATTTCTGCAAGTTGGACTAGAGTTACTCTATGTAACTTTCGCGGCGACAAAGAGCGCGACTCAGAAAAAAAAGAGGGGGGGGGGGAGAGAACAAGTAATCTTCTCTGTATACATAATTCTCTACGTCACCCAACCATGCGGGACACCACGCACCACACCGACTCTCTAACCCTCCTCCCGCCCCCCTCCCGCCCGCATCCGCGCCTTCCTCGCTCTCCAGGCATGCGCACACAGCCGTTTGCCCTAACCCACCCCATTTGGTCAGCTAGTGACTTAAATTCTGCCAAGTCATTGGTTTTTCCTTGCTGATTCAGACAACCCATTCCATGCTCTAATACAGGGGTCTCAAACTCATTTCAGCATGTGGGCAACAGTGGAAAGTAACAATCATTCAGCGGGCCGCACCACAAAAAGATAATGTTTTTTCATTAAATTTTACGAACACTACTGTCACTGCAGTTAAATGCTAAAATAAAGTTTTTATAATTATTAATTACATTTAGTGTAGTTTATTACATGCACAGGTAGTTTAGTTTACTAAAATAAGTTGACGTTGTCTCTGTCACTTATTAAAAAGCAGAAACTGTAGCTACCCAAAAAAACTACAACTATAATTTCTAGGCCTATTGCAGATAGCTCGTCACTCATGTTTCTGTCCACTCAGCTGAGAGCGTTTGGCAGAGACCAGACCATCGACATTAGGACTGAAGTCGCGTGTAGTGGCAAGCCGCAAGAGTGCTCTCAGATGCTCTCAGAAGCTTATCAGTCAGTTTTGATCGTAATGCTGTTTTGTTGATCATTCTGAAAAAAACTGTTCGCAAACGTACGTACTCCCAAACATCGCTAGAATTCTGGCAGCTGCGCAGAATAAGTTTGGAAACTTCTCTCTGGGAAGAAACTGGTAGAAATCTGGAAAGCCAACATCAGCGTATTTTTGCTTCAGAACAGTGTCACACTGCAGGTCCAGTCGTTCCATCTGGACTTCCTCTGGAACGTTTTTCATGTCAACTGCGAACGGAGTGGCAAAAAGGAAAAACTGTGATTCGAGAGCAGTGAATTGCTGAAAGCGGTAGTCCGGAGAGAATGTCTACGTAGTCTTTCAGGCGCTGTGGTTCAACCGTAATGCTCTGTAGAAAAGACTAATGAGCCAGGTTTCCATCTGCCAGCTGAGTGGCCAACAAAATCAGCTTGCATCTGAATGATTTGATGCGGTCAAACATCACGATAATCAGCTGCTTTGTGCCCTGTAGTTTTGAATTAAGTGCATTGAGATGTTGCGTGATGTCAGTAAGAAAAGCAAGATCCGACAAAACAATTGGGTCACTGAGCTGAGGTATGTCTCTGTCTTTCATTGCCATGAGCAATGCTATTTCCCGTCTCAGTTCAAAGAATCTCTGCAGCACTTTTCCACGACTCAACCATCTGACTTCCGTATGATAAAGCAACTCACCGTATTCCGTTTCTAAATCAGCTAGAAATGACACAAACCGTCTGTGGTTGAGACCTCGTGCACGTATGAAGTTCACCGTCTTCACGACAACATCCATCACGTTCTTCATTTGTTGACTTTTGCCACAGAGTGCTTCTTGGTGCAGAATTCAGTGTATGGCTGCAAAAAGTCCCGCCAAGCTGAGCTGATACCGTTTCTCTACCATTAATCCAAAAACACCAACCTTCTCTGAACACATTGCTGGTGCACCGTCCGTAGCCACTGAAACAAGTTTTTCCCACGGTAGCCCACACCTGCCAATACAAGCTTTCAGTTCTTGAAACACGTCGCGTCCAGTCGTCGTTCCTTTCATGGGTAGTAAGTCCAAAGGCTCTTCAACAATATTCAAGTTTTCGTCGACCCAACGAATAAATACGGCACAGTATGCGGTGTCTGTTACACCAGTAGACTCGTCCAGTGCAATGGAATATGCTACAAAGTTTTTTGCAGCGGCAATCAGTTGCTGTTGAACATTTGTTGCTGATTCAGTGATCCTGCTTGCAACTGTGTTCGCAGACAAACTTCGAAGAGTTTCTTTTTCTTGGGGCAGATAATTTCACACGCCTGTAGCATACACTCTTTTACAAACTGGCCTTCAGTGAATGGTCGTGATGCCATCTCGCTGACAACAAAGCTTGCCTTCACAGAATCTTCCCTTGCAGTGGGGGGACACTTCATTTACAGATGTGTCCAGTTGTAAATCATTTCACGGCTTATATGTGGTCATTATAAATTTTATCTATTTTTTTTTTAATTCGCGGAGGTGGCCGCGGGCCACACAAACTTGTTTCGCGGGCCACAAGTGGCCCGCGGGCCACGTGTTTGAGACCCCTGCTCTAATAGCACTAGGAAAGAAGGAGCATTTGCACAAATTGGTCCTAGCGTATGGAACGAGGAATGTGATTACATTGACTCTTTTTCAAAGTATAAACAATAACAACAACATTGCTCAAATGACATGAAACACAGGAGACGTTTATTGAGTGACTAGACACGCAGACGTCTTGAAACTTTTCACATTCAACGAGTAGCGCTGCTACAGTCTGACCATAGAGAGGTCTGACAGAGTAAGGAACAAGTTTTTGTAGTGCTCAGTTCTCGCCTTAATGGTCAGAAGTCGCCTACTTCTGGACGACATGATGTACAAAGAAATGACTATGCCTAACAAACTGGACAGTATTAACTTCCTCCCCCTCAAAGAACAATCTACAATCTTCCAACTATAAGACAGGACACACACCTTTGCTAAATTACCATCTCAATAAAATAAATCCCACACAACTTCCCCTTTGTAGTCACTGCACCCACCCTTATGAAACCGTAAACCATATCCTTTTTGAATGCCCCTTCCTAATCCACCTTAGGCAGACCCTACTACCACTACAGCCCAACATAACCAACACCCTTTACGGCAGTGCTGAACAACTGAATAAAACAGCACACTATTTTTCCTTGGCACAGTCTGCAAAAGAGCTCACAGCTCAGAAGCAAAAAGCTAGCAAGAAGAAGAAGAAGACGTGATGTAAGGGGTGGTGGTTGTCTTCAAAAAATTGTCCGATTTGGCTGAGACATCTTTGTTGAAAACGGTAATTTGAAAATGCTAGGTTATAGGGTTCAGATCTCTTAAGACAATGTTTGACTACTCACTATCTTTTTTTTTTTAATTTTGACTTACTTGTACTATGCTTAAAATGTAAAAAAAAAATAAAAAAATAAAAATAAAAGCAATGCTCAATAAAAAAAAATATACAATGACCAATAAAACATAAAACTTGTTTTGCTTTATTACCTTTCAGTTGTGGCAAATGGATTTCTTTCAGTCCCCAAGAACTATCATCATTGCGAGATGTTAGACCAACAACAAGGCTGTAGTCATCGTCTGGAATGATTTTAAATATATACAAAAGTTCTCAGAATTGTTAGTACTAATAAGATTTACTATCCAGAAAAATAAATGCTGTAATTAAAATGTGTTACATTTCTTAAATAAGCCATCACATAATATAAAGCGAATTATTGAAAAATAGACCTAAGTATATTTAAAAAGTTACATGTTGTTTGATTGAAATAGATATATATATATATTTAATGACTAATTGTGTGAGTGATTCGACTTGCTTGCGTGTGTGTGTGTGTACTTAGTGTTGAGCTTTATTTTCCACATCCCCCCTCCCCCACCTAGGATGCAAGATCAAAGATCCTCTTAGGGATGTTAAAGAGTATAGTACTTACCCATAATCCTGTACGTTTGATTGCCCCTAATGACTTGCAGACTGTCCAATGGTATAATCTCAACTTCAGTTACTAAGCCAATCAGGACATAGCCGCTGACGTAGCGAATAGTCTGATTGATAGTATCAAAAGTATTTGTTACAAACTTGAAATAATAAACAAACAAACACGCTCATTCACGCCCGGACACTCAGGAAACGTAACTCATCATTTATAAAACAGAGAATTAGTTATTTTCCTCCCCTTACAGTTTCAAATATATCCACCCAAGTGTGCTACGATCGAGCCCTAGCCTACTTCATCCCTTCCATACAAATTATGTGAAATAAGAGTCAATAACACAAGACTTTAAAGAAGCCACATTTGTCCATCTATACAAGTGCAAAGGAAACCGCCAAATCTGCAACAACCACAGAGGAATATATCTTCTCTCTATTGCTGGGAAAATCCTTGCTTGTATTTAACTATTTCAGCTTAGGATCATCTAGAACATGTACTTATATCAGAAGGCAAACGCGGCTTCAGAAAGGAACCATTAACATGATCTTTGGGGTAAGGCAGCTCCATGAACAAAATTTTGACCTAACAAAAAACTGTTAGCAGTGAAGGACTCTGGAAGATCATGTCCACAAAAATCCATAACCATGATGAGACTATTTCATGATGGCAAGAAGGCTCGAGTTGCGGATAACCATCAGAGCCTTTTGAAGTATCAACTGAGGTAAAACAAGGCTGTGTCCCAGTACCCACACTGTTCAGTATCATGTTCTCTGCTAGGTGACATATGCATTCATAGATAAGATAGAAACGGAGTAAATAGAACGCATAGATTGAATGGTGGTCTATTCAACTCGAGGCAGCTCAAAGCGAAATCAAAAACAAAATCTGCAACTATCAGGGACCTTGCTGACGACTGTGCTCTGAATGTCTGGTCCGATATTAATCTGCAGAGCATCGTCAATGACTTTTTAAGTTTATGTTCAGACTTCGTCCTCACAATAAACACAAAAAAAAGCACGAAGTCTTATACTTGCCTGCTGCAGGTAAAGTCTCCTTGGATCTAAGCATTAAGATAAATGGACAGGAAATAAATGCAGTGAACAGATTCACCTCCCTTGGCAAGTGAAACATCGATACTGAAATCGACTTGCGTATCGCCAAGACCAGTGCAAAATATGGTATATTGTCTAAAAATGTTTGGAATAGACAAGTTACCACCACAAGCACAAAGCTAGGGATCTATCAAGCTGTCAACCTCCTTAGATTGCTCTACGCTTCAAAAAACGTGGACAGTATACAGAAAACAAAACAAACAAAAAAAACTGAACCACTTTCATACGATCTATCTCAGAGAAATACTGAATGTTAAATGAAGAGAACAATTAACGGATACTGAAGTCCTTCGAAGAGCGGGCCTGCAAAAGCATCTACACAATTTTCATGCAGTCCCAGCTGCAATGGGCGAATCACATCTGCAAAATGGAAGACTGCCGCATCCCTAAATGACTCCTTCATAGTCAATTCAATAAAGGAAAGGCATCACAAGACGGACAAAGAAAACGCTTCAGGGACACCTTCAAAGCGTCTCTGAAAGCCTTCAGCATTGACCCTGCCACATGGAAGACGGAAGCACATGATAGGGCATCATGGCGTCACGCTGTGAAAACTGGCGTAGGCCTACAAACTGCTGCGGACAAGAGAACAGCGTCAGAGAAAAAAGGAACGCCATTGACACTAGCTCCAGCTGCAATAACCTGTCGAACATTCCGGGCTCACATAGGTCTCAACAGCCACTTGGGGAGGCACAAACCCCAGTGTAAAGCACTCACTGGATGATAAAAGTGGTCATCATCGAACCACATTGACTTACTATATATATATATATATATATATATATATATATATGCTATTGGACAAACATCAACACACACACACAAAACGGTTGAACTTATTTTGTTACCTTGAGAAAGCTAAGATCGTAGTTGAGTTTGGGATCCACCAGATTTGTAAGTTCAAGGTTTCCATGGATATAAGTACACCCGGTGTATCTCTTCTTCAGGTTCTGATAGTGAAACTCAAGTGTCCCAGAATATCCAAAACCAACCGTTGTACCGTAGCATTCTAAAAGGGAAATTGAGAAATCAAAATGTTAATCACATATCATCTAGCAGGAATGCGATTAGCTATTAGTGTGTCAGAAATGTATATGGCATAACACGTGTGTCAGAAATGTATATGGCGTAACACGTGTGTCAGAATTGTATATGGTATAACACGTCTGTAAGAATTGTATATGATATAACACGTGTGTCAGAAATGTATATGGTATAACACGTGTGTCAGAAATGTATATGGCATAACACGTGTGTCAGAAATGTATATGGTATAACACGTGTGTCAGAAATGTATATGATATAACACGTGTGTCAGAAATGTATATGGTATAACACGTGTGTCAGAAATGTATATGATATAACACGTGTGTCAGAAATGTATATGGCAAAACACGTGTGTCAGAAATGTATATGGTATAACACATGTGTCAGAAATGTATATGGCATAACACGTGTGTCAGAAATGTATATGGTATAACACGTGTGTTAGAAATGTATATGCTATAACACGTGTGACAGAGATGTATATGGCGTAACACGTGTGTCAGAAATGTATATGGCATAACACGTGTGTCAGAAATGTATATGGTATAACACGTGTGACAGAAATGTATATGGCGTAACACGTGTGTTAGAAATGTATATGGTATAACACGTGTGTCAGAAATGTATATGGTATAACAAGTGTGTCACAAATGTATATGGTATAACACATGTGTCAGAAATGTATATGGCATAACACGTGTGTCAGAAATGTATATGGTATAACACGTGTGTCAGAAATGTATATGCTATAACACGTGTGACAGAGATGTATATGGCGTAACACGTGTGTCAGAAATGTATATGGCATAACACGTGTGTCAGAAATGTATATGGTATAACACGTGTGACAGAAATGTATATGGCGTAACACGTGTGTCAGAAATGTATATGGTATAACACGTGTGTCAGAAATGTATATGGTATAACAAGTGTGTTACAAATGTATATGGTATAACACGTGTGTCACAAATGTATATGGCATAACATGTGTGTCAGAAATTTGTATGATGTAACACGCATTTGATCACATCCGTTTATTATGAAACACGGATCCTTGAGTCTCATTGGTGTTCTCCCCTTCCGACGAGACCGTAGGCCAATCTCACGGGAGATTCATCCGAGTTCCATAGTGTAATGCCACTGACCATGAAAGAGCAGCCACCACAGCGTTAGACCTACCCCTCAAGAAAAAAAGCTTGGCTAATTGGACGGCTTAACGGAGCCTTTTGTGCATCCTCCCCATGTGCAATGCGTGTCCGTATCTGAAATTGTCTAGTTGTGTTGTGCGTTGCACTTGGAACACTAAGGCCAGCAAAAGCGAACAAAAGCTCCCTTTCACCGGCCTGAAGTGGGCGGCGAGTTCCTCCTTCCCGCTATCCTGTCCGACGGAGGGTGAGTCTCTGGGTTAAACTTAGAGTTTGTTTCGCGTTCACTTCCAACGGACACGGGCACTCCGGACTCGCGGACTAGAGACGCGGCCGAAGGTCGCACCACTGGGGCCCCGTCGTATTTATATACTATACCAGGCTGACCGTACGTGAAACGCCATTTATGTAACGGCCCCTTGAGGGACGGCGCCTGGACGTTGACAGATCGCTGCGGGAGCTTTTTTTTTACATCCCCGCACTGTACAATGAGGTTACTCTCGTACCCTCTTAGACAGCCCTGCGGGAGCTTGGTTTCGCTACCCTTTGGCCTAGTCGTCCCCTCTCACGACCGTTTCCACCCGGACGCCACGATGAGGCAGGGCAGCAAGACGGATCGTACTGTGGAAGCCCAGATAAGAAAATGTTCCTTTTCCCTGTTAGTCTATTGTGCTCCCTTATTCCATAAGGGTTCCACGCTAAGACCATTAAAGATACAAGTGTATCGTGGGTGTGGTCAATGGACAGCTGTTAAAGCATAACCTATTTTTACAATTCCTCTTTTCAGGTTTAAAAAAAAAAAAGAAAAGTGGAACATGGGTGGACTCGGTTCTTGAAAACCGCTTAAACGATATTGCTAGAATTTAACAGTTGATGTATATCTTTAGGAAAAGAATTACACGCTAGCTGGCCACACTGGGAAAACTCTAGTTTGACTGTTATAATTTTTCCAAGATAACTAGTTAATTTAAATTTGGCTAGAGTTCTATCTTGAATTGAATTGTTTAATAAATAAATAGACGCTCATGAACATTTTGCGCACCGTCTTCTAAGTCTGGATCTATAGCCCTGTCATTAGAATTGTATATAGTATATACCATACTCTAGTCAATTTATCAATTCGCTTAACCAGAATTTGTTTACGTGGACAAGGGGTATTGATAAAATCTATCAATCATTGGAGGCGCTGTGGCTGAGCTGTGGGGGTTAGAATCCAGGTGAAGACTGGGATTTTTAATTTCGGGATCTTTGGGCGACTCCGAGTCCACCCAGATTTGACGGGTTCCTGAAGTTAGTCGGGGAAATGTAAAGGCGGTTGATCGTTGTGCTGGCCACATGACAACCTCGTTAACCGTAGGCCACAGAAACAGATGACCTTTACATCATCTGACCTATAGATCGCAAGGTGGAAGCCTTCATTAGTTATTAAGATTATTCAGAGTAAAATAATCGCAAATAGATGTCAAAGTACATTTTACGCACCGCCTTCTAAGTCTGGATCTATAGGCACATCATTAGGAATTTATAAACTCTGAGTAGATTCATGCATTCGCTTAACCAGAATTTTTTTTCTTTGGAAAGAGGGCATTGCTAGAAAGTGGCCGAGCAGAAATGCCTCCATTTTTTAAATCTATCATTTGATAACTAATGAATGTTAGATTTCAAAAATGGAATATTAATATCTTTTGAATGTTACATTTAAAAATGGAACATTAATAACTTTTGAATTTTATATTTAAATAATGGAACATATTTACCCTGCCATTTTTACTCCCAGCATTTACCCCAAAGCTTATCTAAGGGGAAAAACTCCGTACTTACAACTACGTCTCTCAATATTGTAGAATTTATTTCCCTTATTCGATATTGAACAAAATAGTCAATAAGATATAACTAATTTACTTCTTGTTTAATTTTTTTTTGTTGATTCATGTTTTATTAAGTAAAATAAATAAATTTTAAACTTTTAATTTGATCCGAGAATGGGTGTGGGAGAAATAACGTGTTCAATTAACTACAGGGACGAAGCCTTATATATTTAGCTGTTTATGCGAATACTGTAAGATTAATTTCCGAAAAATGAGTGTGGGTGAAATTACGTATACAAACGTTTTACCAGACAGGCAGACAGAGAGAGTAAGTTGTTACAAGCTTTGTAAAAATGGAAAAATCACACACACAATCGAACCATAATTAAATGAACTTTTTCAACGAGGCCTCAGCAAAGTAGGAAAAAAAAATTGTAGAACTCATAGAAAATCGCCACCCGCTCCATCATAGCTACGTTCGGTCGTCCCGAAGTGGGCGACACCTGTTCAGGAAGTCAAACGGTATAAAAATTATTTTGTTCCTTACTCTGTCCGACTGTATGGTCGCTACTCGCTATACGTTTACTGGGGAACATGTGGAACATGGGGAACATGGACACAGTTTAAAGCGTTTGTGTGAAGTAACTCAATGAACTTTCTTGTAGAAATAGAATGTTGTTTGTTTTTAATTGAAAAACAAGGAAAATATTTGTTAAAAATTTTGTTAAAAAAAGGAAGCTTATCTTAGGGGAAGAACTTCACATTTGCAACTATATATTTCAATAATGTAGAATGTATTTCCCCTTTTCGGTATCAAACAAAATAATTAATTCCAATATTTAATTGACTGATTGGTTTATTTTTAATTGATTCATGTTTTGTTAGGTACAATAAATAATTGTGTAAAGTTTTACCTTGATAATGAGTGTGCGAGAAATTACGTGTACCATCTAAGGGGACTTAACCTCACATATTTAGCCATATATCTTAATACTGGATTATTTTTTGCCCTTACTGGTATCAAACAAAAAATGTACCAACAGTAATTGAACTAATTCATGTTTTGTTAGGTTCAATAAAATAATTGTGTAAATTTTTAGCTTGAAATGAGAATGGGTGTAAAAAAAATAACGTAATCCAATGTTGTACCAGTCAGACAGAGTGAGTTGATATAAGCTTTGTAAAAATAGTTTGTCATCAAAACACATTTCAAATACGGATCCGGAGTCTTAAAGAATGTTGATATAGCCTATCATTTGTCATACACACAACCAAAAAATGGGATGTAAAGACATCAACACCATACAGGTAAGAGGCCAAAGCAACATAGAACAATGAAGAAAATAAATAAAATGCAATCGAACTAAAAAATTCTACATTGACAATGCAAAAGTAGAAAAGATTCAAACCTCTTTCCTCAAACTCATCAATCCTCAGATTTACGGAACTGACACACAGAATCACTGTAGATAGGTAGACCGCAATCAAACTGACGATAAACTGGTAGGACATGTTTTTTTCCTCCCAAAACTTGACTATGAAATTGCTTCGAAATGAAAGATTAAAAAGGGGGACTCTAAAAGTATCCCCAAATACAAGGGGTGAGTGATGCTGATGCTATAAATAAGTCTAGCACTTCCTTCTTTCTTCTTCTTCAGAAGTTTAAAAAAAAAGCAGCAAAACAACAACACAAGGAGATAGTCTGTGTAGCTGCAGCGGGCCAGTGTGTTAGAGAGTACCTGTGTGCCGAGCTCACACACACACACACACACCCCACACACACACCACTTGACTCGCGGCATTTACGAAACCAAGATAAGCGAGTGAGCTGGGATGGCCAGTACTGAGCACCCGTGTTTCGTAGCCAGAGCTCGAAGAGTTCTAGATCTAGTGCCTGTCGTACCCACGTAGCGTGCAATCGCTATTATTGACTTTTTTAAAGAAGAAAATAAAAATAATTCGGATACTGAAGAATAGTCAATGAACTTATTTAATTTTTAAAATTTATTTTTCTTTTCTTTTCTGTCCCTCATTTCGACTTGCAATCTCTTAATTGTAAAAGGTTGGGTTAAGATCTGTTCATTAAAGAGTTTAATAAATACAAGAAAAACAGAAAAAAAGAAGTTTAAATTAAAAAAAAAAGTATAATCAATGTAATTGTATCAATTAGTTTGGACCAGTTACGTTATTATATGTATGATTGGCCTAGACGTATAAATCTATGCGATAGTATATTGTTATCAATTGTTTTTGCTACGATATTAGCTTTCTCAATGCGCTATGATCCTATCACTTGTCTGGACCCGATGTGAAAGGGGGAGGGAAGAACGGGCTATCTTGGTGAATGTTTACATGATCGTTTTTAAATGCATAAAAAATGTTCACTCAGGGGTCAAGATTCCTCAAGGGGACTAATTCAACTTATACCACCACATCTGTCAAGTTCGATTTCTTTCCCTTGTTCAAGATACCAAAATAATGAATTGCCAACTATTAACTAAATAATTGGTTATTTTTATTTTTAGTTTTTTTTTTTTTTTTTTGTTGTCAGGTAAAAGAAATTTCAGCTTAATCCGAGATTGGGTGTAGGAGAAATGACGTGTACAAACTTTTTACCAGAGTCAGAGATAGTTGAGATACGCTTCGTAAATATAGTCATTAAATATAGACATATAGGAACATTTTGCGCAGTTTTGTAAGTCTGGATATATGGTTTATTATTAGAATTGTATGTACTGAGTAGATTTATATATACTCTTCACCAGGAATGTTGTTGTGGATAGTCCCTGGGGATGCAGACTTGGGGCGGGGTAAAAAAAAAATTTCCAAAATCTATCCTTCGTTAGCTATTAAGAGTAAAAAAAAAATGCTCTTACGAAAAGTGATCAGCTTCATAAAGGAGGTATTTTCAATTAAAAAAGTGTTTTTATGTTGCCAAACGAAAATCAGAAAAAGACTGGTACATACAAGCAATGTTATAGATTTCTCGTCAAAATCTTACTTCACGGCATAGTAAGTAAAATCCTAAATACTATAAGTAAGATAATTAGCAATAGGAAATAAAGAAACCCAATTAAGAGACCTTTTAAAGGAAAAAGCTAAACGGATTTTAAGCATAAAAAGGAACCTTCAGATCACGATTATAACAATTTACCATCTCATTCTCAATGAAATTTTAAAAGACTCATCACAAATACAGATACAAAAACTCTTTTGTCCCTCTGGCAAGTAGATCTATATCATGCTAGCATTCAACACCGACTAAGCCCATTGACTTGTTCCCTGTGTATATATTGCTTTCTTTTTACCAGTAAATCCCCCTTCTTTTTTCTTATCAACTGTCAAACAATAGGTACACCCCTCCCCCTTTTTTTTTTTTTTTTAAATTTACACCCTTCCACTCTCGCACATAGTTTTCTGGCAGTAGCCCACACACACCGTGATACAAACCCACCTCCATTTATCCGTTAGTTGCTTCCCAAATAAATTTTTGGCATGTAAATTGTAGTATCTGTTATATTCAATTGGAACTCTAGAGAACTTTTTTTGGGGTCTAAAATTTAATTTTTTTTTAGGTCTTTGTCAGAGTTTTCTACCTCGAACGGACATCATTTGCTGCCCTGTGTTCTCCCCTACCAAAAAAGAGGGCAATCTGAACCTGAGCTGGTTTTTACAGTATTTCATTGGTGCACTTTTGTTACACTGGCCTCCTTTAAGATCGCCAAAAAAAAAAAAAGTCTACCTTTAACATAAGTTCATCCTCGAAACCGGTATGGGGCGTAAGAAACACAACTGTCGATCAATAGTTAATTCCCCAACCATTGTCCTCACTGGCGTTAACAGAAAGACAACCATGTTGGCAATGTTTGAGAACCCTTGGATATGTTCTGTCTCACGTCTCAGAAACAAATAGAAGGTATATGAGAACCACTGCATGGTAGCTGTAGATCTTTTTATAGAGATGGACAAGCCTATACCAAACAACAAAGTGCTAGATGTAATTAACCAGCCGATTAATTATTTCTGCCAAGAGTCTTTCGCTGCGGGATACTATGCTGCCCAGATACGCATAGTAATATGGCTCATTATGAGGGTGACCAGTCAGAGTATTTTGTGGTACTAATCAAAGGAACCACTAGAAAGAAAGGTCATTAGCTACGCTGCCAGAGTATTGGTTAACCAATGATAACGTTTCAAATTAACATGGTCGACTAGGTTAACTTATGGGTTAGTTTTTTTTTTTTTAAACTAATACTATAACTCTAAAATTACACTTTCTTTCTTCTTTTCTTTGCTAAAAATTTAGCTAAACAAGTGGTAAAGCCCTTCACAGATTCGCATAACCTATATAAAGATCGATAGAAAAAAATGCGCACCAATGATTTGAGTGCGCTTGAAAAGAATCTGCTTTTTGTTCAGGAATACACCATCAATAGACATCCACATTACGTCACTCGTCCGGTAGTCAACCCTTGCGCTTCATCAAAAATAAAGTAAATAAGGGCATTTTGAAATGTAGGTATTTGTACAACTGTAATCACTGTACTCCTTGAGATTCTTTTATTTATTACCAGCATAGAGATCCACATTTTTTGTGGATTTCCCCCAAGTAGTAAGAACTGGATCTAGATCTAGATCCATAGGCGATGGTAGGTCAATTATTAAGTATACTGAAGGGCCTAAAAGGGCCGGTGAGGTCTACGACTGAGTCTAGACTATCTAATCTATTCTATATATAGCTAGATCTAGATAATCTAGAAAGGATTCTAGATCTAGATCTAAAAATAGACTACATTTATAAACATAGTAATCTAAATCTAGACCCCCCCCCCACTAGCCAGAGTGATTAAAAGATTAGATGGCATAAATCTATATTTAAATTTTGAAGATAGAGACAGACTCACAGAGATCTAGATTATACCTTCATTTTGATTTAGATCTATACTCTAGATCTAAATTTAAATATAGTTTAGTGAGATACTAGAGTATCTAGAACTGGACTCGAAACAAAAGCTAGATTATAGACTTCAATTAACCAAGTCTAAATCTGGATGTGGTTATAGATCTAGATTTCATACCTATCCTATATGGACCCAGCGTTAAAGCTTACTCTTAAGATTATTATTATTATAATCATCATTATTATTATTAATGTAGAAATGAATAAAACTTTGTATTCTCTGGCACTGCCAGGGTCGAGCTTCGTGAAAGCGAAGGGAAACACAACTTATTGTAGTCCCCTTAATTAATAATGTCTAATGAGGATTTGTTTTTGTTTTCTGGTGATGGCGCATTGTACAGATCTATACGGCGGGGGCAAATATATAAAGATGTAGATCTAGGTCTTCATTTCAAGATGCCTATTCTAAATTTCAAATATATAGAGGCCTAATAGCTAGAATATGTAGGCCTAATTATTATTTATAATGATCTTTTCCATAATTTTCTAAAAATAATGAATCAGGGGAGAGTCATGATGACCTAAATTGAAATCTGTATCTTAACTGTAGATTGAAACTAAAAAAAGATCAAATGAATGTCCCACATTCACAGCTTCCGTGCGTACTGCCGATGAAAGCAAAAGACTAGCATATCTCACAGGGACTGATACGCCTGAGGTTGAGCATTGCAGTGCTGCGTCAAACTGCAAATCTTTTGATTGCACCAATTAGCTGACGATATTCATTTGAGCCAATAAATCGTACCAGATGGCTAAAGTAACCCAAAAAATGGAAACGATTTTAGTTGTTTGGCCAACCAGCTGCTTCGGTCCTTGCTTTTGGATCATTGGCATTTTCAGCCATTTCCACCAATGCATTGTACTTTGCAGCTCTTTGAAAACGAAGAGATTTCACACTATCGATCGTGCATTCCTAGCGTGTATCGGAAATAGACTTGACTGTCAGATTCTATACAGGAGTTTATCAAATCTGCCATCGCTGCATTGAAACGATAAACAAAAGATAAATTAGATGTAGAATTCTAAAGAGTGTCATTGCAAAACTGAAGATTTCGCCATGTCTCCAAGAATTAGATTAAGACTGAGACATCCACATGAAACTTAAAGGGATTTCAGATGAAGCTTAAGAAAACGTTTTTGTCTTAATATTTAATTCACAATAAGATACGTGCTTAGGTATTGGTTGATAGGAGGCGCGGTGGCTGAGCGGTAAAGCGCTTGGCTTCCGAACCGGGCTTCGAATCCTGGTGAAGACTGGGATTTTAAATTTCGGGATTTTTGGGCGCCTCTGGGTCCACCCAGCTATAATTAGTTGGGGAAAAGTAAAGGCGGTTGGTCATTGTGCTGGCCACATGACATCTTCGTTGGCGTTTGGCCACAGTAACAGATGACTTTTACATCATCTGCCCTATAGACCACAAGGTCTGAAAGGAGAACTTTATTTTACTGTACGTTAGTGGGATGATAATACATTTTAAAGATTGTTTATTTTACTAGTCTATTTCTTAGTTAGTGGGCCGAGTAGTAAAACCCTTTGCTTCTGTACAGATGGTCCCCTGTTTCAATCCCAGTGAAGACTGCGGAAGTCTCTGCGTGCGCCTAGCCCCTATGGGTACCAGACATTAGAAGGAAAAGAAAAGGCAATTGATCGTTGTGCTGGCCACACGACATCATCGGCCATGGAAACAGATGAGCTCCATAAACCGCAATACCTGAAAGGAGAATTCTCTCTTCCTTTTCTCTCTTTCTGATAAATGTCTGTAGTCGTCTAATTCTAAATACTCTTACGCTATAATATGTCGTCCATAATGGCATCAAACACGATCTATTGTAGACGAAACAAAGGCTCACACAAATTAGAATGTCTGTTTCTCTGTGTGTTACAGTGTCACACCATGTTATGAAGGGCTGACCAAAGTGTATCAATGGGGCGAGCTGAGGACCAGCCACAAGAGATAATGAGGACCCTGGCCCTGGTCTTATTTCTCGTGTGTCTTAGTGCGACACCATGCCAAGCACAGAACAGTACCAATAACGACACAAATGCAGGTAGGTAAGAACGGCTTGTCCATGTCGGAAAATAAGTCCGATAGGACAAGTAATTAGTGTTCATTGGTTTTTTTTTACCACACCCATCCCCCCCCCCATCCTTAATTAATTTTTTCGATAATTAGGTGTATGTTTTAAAGGAAATGGATGTAAGTAGCATGCGGTTGACATCGTATATCTGGTGTGTGCCGTGATTTGCCGTAAGATAATATATATATAAGATAGACGAATTCTTTTTTTGAAATGTCAGGGATGTCAACAAGGATGGGGGGGGGGGATTGTGAGGCCTTTTCATGTATTCCATACTACTGCATAAAGATTTACATATTCTAAATACTTCATAGAGATGTACATATCCCAACTACTACAGAGATGTATATATCCCCAAGTACTACGTAGAGATGTACGCGTACATATGCTTATTACTACTTATTTCCTATTCCAAGTACTACATAGAGATGTATATGTATCTATCCCAACATACAACACAAATACATAAGACATCATCCCGTATAAAATTGATCAGCATCATGACCTTGTGGGAAGCATCCCACTGGTTGCGAAAGGCAGTCTTAGAACTCAAACTAGAAACCTCAGAAACAACACAAAAAAAAAAAGACCGGCCTGCCTGCCACTTTCCAAAAACGAGCATGATGCACAAGTTTTACATGCCACCATGAATGCTGGTCCCTCCTGGTCTTCCTCGATAATAAACACATCGAGTCAAGGGTGGCATGTGGAGACTTCTGGTCCAACTTCAAGGCGGAAATCAATGCACTTAATCTATTACTAGCATTACAGGGAGTAGAAAACGACTTAACAGACTCTTCAAGCATTAGAGCAGTAAAACTCCTAGTCTAGAAGAGTTGACAACTTGAATTTTAGTAATTCATCAAAAAATGGCCATTTTTACATCATAGTTACATTGGAACGGATCCCTGAGCACACACTCAACACAGGTACTGATGTAAATACAAAATCAGACAAATTGTCAAAGCAGAGTCATCATTGGAACCACTGAAAAGACAGATCATTTTCAATACTTTTTCAATACTATCAAGT
Organism: Biomphalaria glabrata; assembly: GCF_947242115.1. Classification (NCBI taxonomy): domain Eukaryota; kingdom Metazoa; phylum Mollusca; class Gastropoda; family Planorbidae; genus Biomphalaria; species Biomphalaria glabrata. The sequence continues at coordinate 21,376,461 of NC_074726.1, forward strand.
CAAAGTTAATTAGCAATAAACTAGAAGAGTGACTAAACCAATGGACATTAGGAAGCAAAGGCCGAGCTATGTAAAAAAACAAGGATTTATTTTTTAAATTTAGCTTGTCTAAGGAGAAGAACCGAAAAATCACTGCCATAAATCTCAATACTGCAGGAATAAACTCCTTTTTTTCTATACAAAACAAAATTAATTAACACTAAAAAAATGTGGGTTCCAGAGAGCGAGAGAAATAAAGAGAGAAAGAGAGAGAGAAGGAAAGAGAGAGCGGGACGTGAAATGTCATTGTAACAGTTACACTAAGTTACGGGCTAAAAAAAAAGTGTTATGTTTATTAAAATAAAAAAAAAGGGGGGGGGTTCGGCCATAATAATCAAAAGGCGCAGGCTCTATGATTATTTTTTGGCCTGAAACCTTTTTTCTTATTACATCCTTCAAATATTCACATAATACTTAAGGCGTTTCTCCCACCTTTATTTTTTTTTTAGCACTTTCAATAAAACTGCCCGCATTTCACCCCCTCCCCCACTTTTTTTTTTTGGGCCAGTGTATTCTAGTAAATGTTACGTTTAATTGAAACGGTCCTGTTTTAAATCGTGCTCCCAAACACACTCACTTCTGGTTGGAGCTCATGTCACCTCTCCCCACCCTTTTGTTTCCGTCCCGCTCCTCAAAACGCTTGAATTTTAGTATTTATTTCTATTTTGTCAGTCATAGATCTCGATCCAGAAAGGAACCTTATTTAGAATAAGGAACTTCACAAACTGTATTACACACACACATCCTCCCCCTCAAAAAATACACAAACACTCACACTTTTAATAGGCCCTTATAAGGCCTTATATACTCACTGTGGCAGTTTTTAGGACTTGTAATTTTTGTTTTAGAATAGAAGCCTACTTGTAGATCTAGATCTAGTCATTTTAAAAATTGTTCTACAAATTAACTACAGTCTTTAAATTTTAAATTGATTGCATTAATTTTCTCCACACACACACACACGCTTTCATACATATGTAAAAACATTTGATAATCGCGATGACTTAAGAATAGCCCATCACATTCACTCTGACACCTAGAGAAGAATTGCATTAAAGATCTAAATCCACATAAGTAACACAATGGAACGATAGAAAGTGACGCTCCAAAAAAAATAATTTTTATAAGCACTTAAGCGGAAGGAATTATTGTTCTGTACTAAAGGCATTAAAATGTCGGTTCTCAAAATACATAGTTGGTAGAAATTGTAAATGAAGATTTTTTTTTTTGTAAAGTGACCAGACGTCCCGACTTAGGCGTGACAGTCCCGCTTTGGACCGTCTGTCACGCTTTTCATAAAATGTCCAAGCGGGACAGCCAATGTCCCGCATTCATAAACATATCGATCTATGACACGCTTTTATTATAAAATCTTTCTCAATCTTTTAACTTAAAAATTACCACGTTTTCTTCTTGGTCCTTATTTCTTGTTCACTGCTAAACAAACTCCAGTGTTAGGAGCATAAGAAATGCTTTTACTTCACAACATCCTTTTCAGACACTGACGTCAGCATGTTTTCTGTCGACTTTTGGCGTGTTGTTGTTCTGCATGTTTCTCGCTGATTCTCTTAATTCCAGCATACAGTATTCCAATATTCCTTGGCTTGGCTTTCTGTTTAACGTGATCAATTGCAGCATACAATATTCCTTGGTTTGGCTTTTTGTTTAACTTAATCTATTCCAGCCTACAGTATTCCTTGGCTTGATTTTCTGTTTAACGTGATCTATTCCAACCTACAGTATTCCAATATTCCTTGGCTTGGCTTTCTGTTTAACTTAATCTATTCCAACCTACAGTATTCCTTGGCTTGGCTTTCTGTTTAACTTAATCTATTCCAACCTACAGTATTCCAATATTCCTTGGCTTGGCTTTCTGTTTAACGTGATCTATTCCAACCTACAGTATTCCTTGGCTTGGCTTTCTGTTTAACTTAATCTATTCCAACCTACAGTATTCCTTGGCTTTCTGTTTAACTTAATCTATTCCAACCTACAGTATTCCAATATTCCTTGGCTTGGCTTTCTGTTTAACTTAATCTATTCCAACCTACAGTATTCCTTGGCTCGGCTTTCTGTTTAACTTAATCTATTCCAACCTACAGTATTCCTTGGCTTGGCTTTCTGTTTAACTTAATCTATTCCAGCCTACAGTATTCCTTGGCTCGGCTTTCTGTTTAACTTAATCTATTCCAGCCTACAGTATTCCTTGGCTTGGCTTTCTGTTTAACTTAATCTATTTCAACCTACAATATTCCTTGGCTCGGCTTTCTGTTTAACTTAATCTATTCCAACCTACAGTATTCCAATATTCCTTGGCTTGGCTTTCTGTTTAACGTGATCTATTCCAACCTACAGTATTCCTTGGCTTGGCTTTCTGTTTAACTTAATCTATTCCAACCTACAGTATTCCTTGGCTCGGCTTTCTGTTTAACTTAATCTATTCCAACCTACAGTATTCCTTGGCTTGGCTTTCTGTTTAACTTAATCAATTCCAGCCTACAGTATTTCTTGGCTCGGCTTTCTGTTTAACTTAATCTATTCCAGCCTACAGTATTCCTTGGCTTGGCTTTCTGTTTAACTTAATCTATTCCAAACTACAGTATTCGTTGGATTGGCTTTCTGATTAAGTCCATAACATTGAAAGTTTGTACACAAAACATCGAAGTGAACTTAACATATTTCCCGTTTGTAAAACGATCACGTAAAATCAACAACCACAAGATCCCGATTTGGCTCCTCAAAAATCTGGTCACCTTAGCTTAGTTCTACTAGGCTTAACTTATGTAAGGTATATAACCATCTTTGACAAGTGGGAGTATTAGTGTTTATTATGAGTTAGTGGTCAGAACCAAGAATCTTTCATTGTGTATATATATATATATATATATATATATATATATATATATATATATATATATATATATATATATATACAAGAATCTTTCATATACGTATATATATATATATCTATATTATAAAGTAGAATGTGAGGGGTATGTATGTATGTATGTATGTATGTATGTATGGATGTCTATATATATATATATATATATATACAAGAATCTTTCATATACGTATATATATATATATATCTATATTATAAAGTAGAATGTGAGGGGTATGTATGTATGTATGTATGTATGTATGTATGTATGTATGTTACTTATAGACATCAAAACCGCTTGACCAATCTTGATAAAACTAGGCAGGAATGTTCCTTGGGTACCAACTTAGACCTTAGTGAATGTATTGTAGCCCTAAAACAAATGTAAGACCCTCAAAAAAAATAAAGTTGTCCGACTCTATTACAGCTATAGTATTTTATGGATCTAGGCCATGTCTACAATGTTGACATGAGAAAAGATAGAAAGGATTTAGACCTAGATCTAATTTTAAGAAATACACTTTGCGCAGATAGTTTTTTACTTTGACACATGAAAAGACAAAAGAAGATTCATTGATTTCATTATATAATAAAATTAACCTTCAATTTTGTGTTTCAAAAGCATTTTTTACATTAATTAGTTCCTTATATCTGTGATTACAGATTTCCTGACGAACATTCTTTCATCAGACAATTCAGTAATGAATCGCGTACTAAATATTAATTCGTTTAATTGTTTACTTTATAATCCCATCCCTAGATCTAAAACTCTAATTCAACTCTAAGATGATAAAACTTCTCTTCGCACAGATAGTTTTATACTTTAACACATAAACATATTAATTAAAGTCCATTCATTTCATATTTTGATCAAATAAACATTCAAATTTGGTTTTCTAAAGCTACATTCGTTTACGAAAGCTGCGAAGCCGAGTTGAGATAGGCCTAGATCTATATTCATTCATGAATCGCGTACTAAATATAATTTAGTTTAATTGTTACTTTATAATCCCATCCCTAGATCTAAAACTCTAATTCAACACTAAGATGTGTTACGATCTCTGCGCGGTGTTGATTCTTGACAATCTGTCTAGTGTAGATCTAACTGTAGGTAACGCTGAACTCAACACTTCAGTAACACCGGCGAAAGGCCGAAACACTCAAATATGTAGTCGACGCTTATATGTTGTTCTAACAATATGTTTAATACTCAACAGGGAATCGTCCAATGTCAATAATGTCGTACTCAAGTCTACTACTTTACAATAAGCGTCCTCCTTCTAGCGTCGTTTAGAGCGTTCTTATTTTTAAAAGATCTGTCACGTCACTTGTCGCTAATTAAAACTTTACCCTATTCCCGAAACAAATAACTAATTCCTAACTACTTCCTAATCATGTCATAACAGATGATAAAACTTCTCTTCGCACAGATAGTCTTATACTTTAACACATAAACATATTAATTAAAGTCCATTCATTTCATATTTTGATCAAATAAACATTCAAATTTGGTTTTCTAAAGCTACATTCGCCTATGAAAGCTGCGAAGCCGAGTTGAGATAGGCCTAGATCTATATTCATTCATGACTCGCGTACTAAAAATTATTTCGTTTAATTGTTCACTTTATAATCCCATTTATTTAACAAAGCTATCGCTCTTTTCGTTTTTAATAGATAAGAATGTATCGACTTCGGGTAAACCATTTTCGCAAAACTAATTTTATTTTCGTTGCGAAAGAGAAATAACGTGAAAGGATCATTAGCTACGTTTAACATACATCTAAATCCAATCCACTAGATTATTCAAAAGCACATTCGCTTTACTTATTACATTATTATTTCGTTTAATTGTTTACAAACACTCTCAGTGACTATATCGACAGAAATGCGCAAATAAAGACCAGCGGGTCGCGGGTAACATATGTCTAGTATATATATATGTACGTTTTTTTTTTTTCAGATAGCAATATTACAACCCCAGTGCTGCGACCGAATGAAGGAAGACCTATAGGTGGACCGTCAAACCTCACACCGTTTCCCTTGTCCAACAATTCGTTTGCCACACCGAGTACAATGCAAACTCCGGCCAACATTTCTGTTCCAGAGGGTTGCGTTAGAGGCATGTACGGCATGCATTGCCGTTATCGGTGCTACTGCGACCCGCCATCTTGTGATGATGATGGAATGTGCACTCTTGCAAATCAATGCATGTTAATGCGATTTGGTTATAAATGCCAAGAATGTAAGTATATTGTATGTAAGTATGTAGTATGTAAGTATGTAGTATGTAAGTATGTAGTATGTAAGTATGGTTTACATATATGTAAACATGTTGTATGTAAGTATGTAGTATGTAAGTATGGTTTATATATATGTAAACATGTTGTATTTATTTGTTGTAAGTATGTAAATATGTAAGATGTTGTATGTAAGTAATGTGTATGTTTTTATATAAGTATGTTGTATATCAGTGGCGTCACTGGAGGGGTGCGGGCTGCACCGGGTGACACCCACCAGGGGGTGACACCCAAGTCGGAAAAATGCACTTTTCCGAAATGCAACTATTAAAATAAAAAATGACTCACAGTTTAGCATGAGCATGTCCCAACCCTTTTTAAACAAACACTCTTTTGTTCCCCTGGCAATAAAATCATTAAATAAGAACAATCTGGTATAAACTTTGTCACATGTAAATTATGAGTGAGTCTGGTGTGAATGTACACTTTGGTTACTTATAGTTATAATGTTTTTTTTGTTTGGTGTAATGCACAAATTGTAAGACAAATTTCCATATGGACAACAAAGATTATTACTATTATTATTATATGCATAACTTTGAGGGCGGATTTACCAGTCATATCATGCATACATTTAATTGTATTTCAAAGTAATAATATGTCGTCTGCAAAATCCAACTCGGTTTGGTTCACGCCATGGGAACCTGAATGCATCGTCAATGACTGCAAGAAAGAGAAATGGGGATAAAATAAACCCTAATCTCATATCCGTCTCGATGTTGAAGAATTCCAGTGTCTGTTGTGCCACACCAGCTTGGTTTGCTATAGACACGTCGCTGAATCTGGACAAATTGTTGCAAGATGCCTTATTGTCTTGCTATTTTCCAGAGTTATTCCAACGGACGCTATCAAACCTTTTTTAAATCTACAAAGCTGATCAACATCCTTTGTTATTTCGCAGGACGTAAACCTGTTCAGTACTTGATTTGATTTTTCAGAAGCAGCTGAGACACACTAGTATAATTTAAAACCAATCAATTAATTAGCTTTCAGTTTTATAGTTCAGTATAAAGAAACAAATAACAAACAAACAAAGGTTGTTTGTTTTTTTAAGGGAGAGATTATTTTTTTCCTTGGTAAAGGGGAGGGGTGACACCCTGAGCTTACCGCACCGGGTGACACCGACCCTGGTGACGCCACAGTTGTATTTCAGTATTTTTATATATGTTTTATATGCGTTTGTTTGTATAAGTATATTTTACATAAGTATGTAGTATTTAAGTATGTTGTTTATAAATGTGTAAAGATTTTGTTTATATTGTTATAAACCTGGTGGTGGCACAGAGAGGGGTAGTGGTGTGCGTGTAGTCAGCCGACGCAAATCGCCCCAGGCCAGCGCTAGACGAGCGGTCAACCGTGACGAGTTACGACGGTCAGCCGAGACGAGTGTCAACATGAAGGAAGGATCGACGTCGTGAACAGAGCTCAGGAGCGTCACGAGCGATGTAGTCATCTGACCACCCAGAAACGTCGAGCGATGTTCCGTACGGTTCTAGAAGGCCATTAGGGACCCTATATAATAGCAGAGGTGTCGCAGTCAAGACGGTGGAGAAAAGGGGCTCACTACAGCGAGGTTTGCGACAGAAGGTTCACGACAGGGGCTCAGAACACGGTCTGCAATCGAGTCCGACACAACGAGCCTAGTGTGTGAAGTCAGTCCTGTTGAACCCAGTGCAAGCCCGGAACGAGACGGAGAGGCCAGTGCAAGAGTTGATACGGCGATACGGTGTTATCGGAGAGATATTTGTACAGTGTACGTGTTGCCAATTGTACAGTATTGGCTGTTATTTATTCAACTATTAAAGTGTTACGTTACTTTGGAGCCCTGAGTTGTCAAGTTCTTTAAGTTGGTGGTGTATAGTGCAGTTTGCAGAGAGCCTGGATAGTGAGATTCGTAACTATATATATGTTGTAAGTATGCAAATATTTAAGATGTTGTATGTAAGTATGATTTGTTTAAGTATGTTTTATATAAGTATGTTTTGTATAAGTATATTTTATATAAGTTTGTTTGTATAAGCATATTTTATATAAGTATGTTTTATATAAGTATGTTTCGTATAAGTATGTGTAATATAAGTATATATTATTTAAGTATGTTATCACTATTCTGTTGGAAGAGAAGGCCGTGTTCAATAGTCTCCACAATCATCTGACACATGCCCCTCTGAGAAAGTTGAAGAAACGCTGGCTTAGTGTTTTATAGCTACTTTTCGATTAATTTGCTAGAAACCTAATTAAATCCGAAACTTAAAAAGTTAGATGAATCGATCAAACAGTCAATATAGTGAGGTGAAAAAGTGAATACAGCAAATCAGTGTTCCCCAAAACTTTTGACAAAAACCTACGTTTTATAATTTTTTTTAGTTAATTTTTGTAACACTGAGTATCCATCGCCCCTCTCCCAAGTACTTGCATGAGAAAATTAGAATTGTTTGTGCTGAGATGACATGTCTTCTGATTTGGTTCCCTGGTTGTTCATTTTAATCTGAGATGCTTTTCCATGTCTAACAGTCTGTTCCTTTTTTTTTTTTGACTTAATGTCTACAAATACTGAAAGACCAACTTCACAACAGAGGAAAGTGTAAAAGAGTGTATTTCAGAACTTTTGTTGCTAAAACTTGATACATTTATTTTTTTTAAACTCCGTCTGAAGACATTTCTAGCCATTGCTCTTCTTCCGCATGTGACAAACTTTCTGGCATGGATTTAATGTTAATGTTAAATGTTATCCATTCAATATTATCTGTTTCAATCAGTTACACGTACCCAACTTTGGGAAACACTAGAGTAAATGAAAATCAATCAATAACTCGTAATATCGAAAAAAAAATATCTAAAATATCTACAACTAAGCAAGATGTAGAACAACGTGCAATTTCACTGAAAAATCGTCTAGTCTGTGAACATTAGGCGTTACCAACTATTTCGTACATACTAGTAAGTTGATGCTCAACTATGAATCGCGTCAAAGTCACGTCATGGGTTGTATGGCATTATTAGACACTTTTCTAATGCTTTTTTACAATACCTCTACTGATGTCAGAACTTCATGGAACTTCAAAACTTCTAGAAATGTAACAGTTGATGGATATTGCTGAGAAAAGAATAACTAGCTCGACGGCAACATGGGAAAACTGTAGTTTGACTGTTAGAAAATTTTCAAGTTACAAAAAAAAAAAAGAAAGAAATTTAACTTTGGCTAGAGAACTAGATCCAACTTCGGTTTTGAAAGGACTATCGTATAAGGAGTTTCCGAATGTAAGGCACTATAAATTCAAGAATTGAATAAATTAATGTTCAGAAACATTTAGCGCGTCGTCTTGTAAGTCTAGGTCTAAAGGCCTATCATTGGAACATTAGATATAGTAGATCTATACATTCGCTTAACCAGGGTTGGGAGAGGGCTGTGTAAAATGTTCCAATGTTTTTTAATAACAAATTCTTTAGTTCTTAAAAGAAAAACAAACGCCCAACAAGTTGTGTAAAAGAGGTGTTGTCTTTAAAAAAGAAATCATTTTTAATTTTTTTTTTTTCATGTTGTCCCTAAGCAAACTACGGCAGCTTTGACGTGAAAGCCCCTGATTTCCCTCTAGTGGACGGGAATCCTGATACAAGTCTGGCGCCAGGTACTAAAGAGACTTCGATTGAATTATCCCAACCAATTCCAGTCAGCTACATTCGTTTGGTAGCCAGTAACATGGGTAAGTTCTGCTATCATCTCTGTAAGACAGATGTTAATAATTTAGGGCATCTCTGTAAGACAGTCTGTTGGGTAGGTAATTTACTGGGCATCTCTGTAAGACAGTCTGTTGGGTAGGTAATTTACTGGGCATCTCTGTAAGATAGTCTGTTGGGTAGGTAATTTACTGGGCATCTCTGTAAGACAGTCTGTTGGGTAGGTAATTTACTGGGCATCTCTGTAAGACAGTCTGTTGGGTAGGTAATTTACTGGGCATCTCTGTAAGACAGTCTGTTGGGTAGGTAATTTACTGGGCATCTCTGTAAGATAGTCTGTTGGGTAGGTAATTTACTGGGCATCTCTGTAAGACAGTCTGTTGGGTAGGTAATTTACTGGGCATCTCTGTAAGACAGTCTGTTGGGTAGGTAATTTACTGGGCATCTCTGTAAGACAGTCTGTTGGGTAGGTAATTTACTGGGCATCTCTGTAAGACAGTCTGTTGGGTAGGTAATTTACTGGGCATCTCTGTAAGACAGTCTGTTGGGTAGGTAATTTACTGGGCATCTCTGTAAGACAGTCTGTTGGGTAGGTAATTTACTGGGCATCTCTGTAAGACAGTCTTTTGGGTAGGTAATTTACTGGGCATCTCTGTAAGACAGTCTGTTGGGTAGGTAATTTACTGGACATCTCTGTAAGACAGTCTGTTGGGTAGGTAATTTACTGGGCATCTCTGTAAGACAGTCTGTTGGGTAGGTAATTTACTGGGCATCTCTGTAAGACAGTCTGTTGGGTAGGTAATTTACTGGACATCTCTGTAAGACAGTCTGTTGGGTAGGTAATTTACTGGGCATCTCTATATGATTCTTTTTGAAGATCCTTGTATTTTTTCATGTGGTCATCGGTGTATTGTTATAAGGAGTGTTGTTAGGCTTAGAAATGAAGTGATGGGAAATTCGAGAGTTCTTTTAAACCGTTTAGATTTCTTCGTAACTAAACTTTTTCTTTAACACTTATGTTTCAAAAAGTAGTTCCACTCTTATACATTTTAAAAAACACGACATTGTGAATAAAAACAACAACAACAACAACAACAACAACAACAACAACAACAACAGCTTGTACTCGATATTTTAGGTTGAAAACTTTTTAGGAATATGCATCGTGAAAAACAAAGAAAATAAAAATCAGCAAAAGTCGTTCGTTTGAATAACATTTGATGTACGCTAATTTCAGTAACCTGACGAAAACATGTAGGCCGTCCCATTTATTTTAAATTTAACTTTTTTTGCCAAGAGAACAAGTGCGTTGTAGACTCCAAGAGGATGTATTTATGAAGCTCAAAACACAGGAAAATACTTGGCTTACACTCCTGCTGGTAGAGGGGAACCTCCTGTCTTTCCAATACTATCTCCAGGAAACATTTTAATTTAAAAATTGTCTAGAAGACATTTGTTTTTCGAAAACAAAATATAAATATTAAATACAGACGCTCTTACGCACAAAAGTGCTTTGTAAATTCCAAACATATTGTAAATATATTATATATATGCAAAGAAAAATTGACATTTTGTTATAATATTTGTCTGTCGTTATTATCATCATAATCAAACTCACAATATTTGTATGTAAGATTTTCTTTTTCATTTTTCATAGCCCTAAAGCCTAAGGAATACTACCGTGGGAGCTTACTGGCACCCCAAGACCTAGGCTGGCCTGGGGGGGGCGAACGAATATTATTTTCGTTTGGGGGAGCCTATGGTAAAATTTTGAGAAATAATGATATATATATCTAATATAAACCTAAATTCACCCATTATTCAATTTTTTAAAACTCGTATGAGTGTACTTCATCTTTTAATTAATCATTTCGGATATATGATCGTTGGACTAGAGTTAACCCGATGATGTAGTTAGCCCATCACATCGTCATAGGAGTGCAGTCACTTTCATGGAAAGTATCAATCTTTCTAGAAAATTGACTCAATAGTCTGCTCAACCCAAATAATGGGAAGTGGTGAGCAAGTCTTGAATAAAAATGGATTTAATCGACTTGAAAGTTTTGTTTCCAGGGAGTCACTTTATTCCAACTGTTTCTTTGACGCTTAATATCCTATTTTAACACTCTGATATGTCGTTATTTTTTTTTACAAAGTTTATATCAACTCACTCTGTCTGTTTGTTTGTCTGTCTGTCTGGTAAAAAGTTTGAACTCGTAATAATTTCTGCCGCACCCATTCTCGGATCAAGTTGAAACTTGGCACACTCATTGATTTCAGTAGACAATAAATCAATAAAATTAACCAATTAGTCAATTAATTACTGATAATTAATTATTTTTGTTTTATACCGAAAAGGAAAATGAACCCTTCCGTATTCACACATATGACTAAATATGTAGAGTTTGGTCCCGTTATGTAATTGTTCTATTTATTTTTCCCACACTCATTCTCGGATTAAGTTGAAACTTCGCGCAATTATATATTGTACCAAACAAAAACATGAATCAATTTTTTAAAAGTAAGAAAAAAAAACTTAAAAATAAAAACAAAGCTTATATTATTTGTAATTGAATCAATTAGTTTGGATCAGTCATGTAATTATAGTCACAGCAGACGTACACAATAAATCTGTGCGATTAGAAATATTTTTACCTATTTTTGTTTGTTTAGCTTTTAGCTTTCTCAATGCTCTATGATCCTATCACTTGTCTGGACCAGTTGGGAAGAAGGGGGTATCTTAGTGAATGTTTACAAGATCGTTTTTTAAATGCATTAAAGAATTTACTAAGGGTTCAAGAGTCCTCAAGGGGACTTATTCAAATTATACTATCTGTCAAGCATGATTTCTTTCCCTTGTTCAAAATACCAAACAAAATAAGAAATCACCAACAGTTACTTTGCATTCCCTATCATTGTTAACATTGAGTCTTGTTTAGTTGGGTACAATAAAAAATGTGCAAAATTTCAGCTTCATTCGAAATTGTGAGAAATAGCGTGTACTTTATGAATAGACCTTGCTTTTCATGATTTATATTGAATTTAGCTCTGGTGATATGAAGGGATTACGGGCACAACATGTCCTAAATTGTGCCGATGTGCCAAAAACTCAAAATTCAAACTCATAATCTTTGTAATAAGCAATTAGTTAATTAATTATTGGTAATTGATATTTTGTTTCATATCAAAAAATGTAAATAACTTCTACACTCTTGAGTGATATAGTTGTACGTGCAGAGTTCTTCTCCTTAGATGAGCTTTTTTAAAAAAAAAATTCTTTTCGCTTGTTGATTTTGTTTTCTTTGCTTACTATATCCAACTGAATAGACCTAAAAAGAGGCAATAATAAACATATATATATATATACACCCTTTTCACATTTTGAGACAACGTCTATAACAGATCATTCATAGATATATGGTGAAGATGTCACAATGCAATACTAGTCTTTATTACTGCAATCTATTATAGGGCTTGTATTCGAGTCCTATGGTTATTGAGGCATGCAGTATTTCCCGTGGCTACGCAGCCCCAGCTGCGACCTACATATTTGGCCACAACTTAAGCAGGCATAACCATAGCGATCTATAGGTCTAGATCTGTTATCATATCATATAGATCTAATCAGAGCATAGGATAACCAAGTCTTGGAAAAAAATAGCATTCTCATCCACACCCCTCCCTTCCCCCCCAAAAACTAAATAGGCTGCGAGGCCGAGTGATGTGAACAATCTCTTCAGATATATAGGCCTGGCATGACCAAGCGTTATAACGATGTGTCTCAGCCCTACATACGAAGGGATTTCTGACGTCCAATAGAAACCCGGATGCGCAGAAAAATTAAGTCAGAAAAACATGAATTACTTAGTTATTATTGAAAAAAAAAGAATACTATATTCATTATTTATAAATAAAAACAGACATTTTGTCATAAATTGTCAAAACCTTTGCCTAAGACTCAGCAGACATGTTGTTTTAGCAGTTGACAATGTTGGTTAAGTCTTACCAGACGACAATGTTGGTTTTGACAATGTTGGTTAAGTCTTACCAGAAGACAATGTTGGTTTTGACAATGTTGGTTAAGTCTTACCAGACGATAATGTTGGTTAAGTCTTACCAGACGACAATGTTGGTTAAGTCTTAGCAGATGACAATGTTGGTTAAGTCTTAGCAGACGACAATGCTGGTTAAGTCTTAGCAGATGACAATATTGATTAAGTTTTAGCAGACGACAATATTGGTTAAGTCCTAGCAGACGACAATATTGATTAAGTCTTAGCAGACGACAATATTGATTAAGTCTTAGCAGACGACAATGCTGGTTAAGTCTTACCAGACGACAATGTTGGTTAAGTCTTAGCAGACGACAATGCTGGTTAAGTCTTAGCAGATGACAATATTGGTTAAGTTTTAGCAGACGACAATATTGGTTAAGTCCTAGCAGACGACAATATTGATTAAGTCTTACCAGACGACAATGTTGGTTTTGACAATGTTGGTTAAGTCTTAGCAGACGACAATGCTGGTTAAGTCTTAGCAGACGACAATGCTGGTTAAGTCTTAGCAGATGACAATGTTGGTTAAGTCTTACCAGACGTCAATACTGGTTAAGTCTTAGCAGACGACAATATTGGTTAAGTTTTAACAGACGACAATATTGGTTAAGTCTTAGCAGACGACAATATTGATTAAGTCTTAGCAGACGACAATGCTGGTTAAGTCTTAGCAGACGTCAATGTTAATCCTGTCTCGTGCATTTCAAATGAGCGTTTCAGTTTTATCCAAGCGTACCGTCATTTTAGCTAATTTTTAAAATTATATTCAGTACACTTTTGGACAATTAAAAGATTTTTTTTTGTTATCGTGATTTGTACAAGTCACTACAGCTGATATCGTCTATGTTTTTTTTAAAATATGTTTTCTTTTTTTCCAGATAAATTAAACGAATTTAAGAATTTGGATGTTACATTTTTCGGAACAAATCCCAGAAGGTTAGTGACGATGATGACCTTCAATATGAATACATCTAAAAGTCCTGGAGAAAGAACCGAAACATTAGGTGCGGCTACCTTTATGGTCATGACATCTACCACCAAGGGGATGCCGAAACCTGAAGTCAACCCGACAACCGCTGCCAACAATGAAAGCAAGAACGTTGACAGATTAACGACGGAATCTTCCAACGCAAGTATTACAGCCAGCAAAGAAAGGAAAAAAAGGCAGGCGGATGAAGTCACCGACGATGCTGCTGCGCCGACAGGTGGCGTTACTCAAGGGATTGCGAACGCTGACAATGTCACTCGTCAGACGGAGAAGGTCACTGAGACGGAAATGAAAACGACGCCCAAGCGTGTCACATCTGCAATGACCCCTGCGAAGACAACAGTAGCCCAAATTCCGAAATGTGACCAGGTGGTGCCGCCCAAGGAACTCATAGAGACGCACATTATTAAGATCGATGGCCGGTACTACACTGATGTACGCTTTGTTCAGCCAGTCCTGATACAGTCTATACAAATGAAAGGAAATGCTCTCGACTCGGTTGGCGAAGTCTACATAAGTGGTGGTAGGTAACCTTTTCTTTGTATTCTCTTGTGTTTGATTCAATTGATATTATGGTTACACCAGTGTTTTGAACGAATAACGTAGCAAAGGGTTCACCAATAAAATGCTGGACCTGCCTCTTTGTTTCCGATGACCCTTTTGTGGAAAAAAAAAAGATTTGACACGGATATATCATGATGCAAGCCCTCGGAATGACACTGATGAAGTGCATTGAGGTTAAATTGATAATATTGCTTCTGAAAGAAAAATAAAACTCTTACATTGCGCAACTAATTTTAGAAGAGTCTCTTGCGGCTAATTGTCCTTCAGCATCACCAGGTCTGAAAGCAGTAATATTTCTACGAATGTGAACTCAAAAATCTGCTTACCTGACTTCAAGTCCTGAACACTGACCTGCGACGTCGCAAACTGTGGGCAGTGTAGACCAATAATTCATTTCCACTTCGTACAGACCTGTGACGTGGCAACGAGCAATTGGTCTCCGCTGCTGACAGGCTGCGACGTTGCAGCTCAGTGTTCATGCCTTCTATGATGACTGGTCTCCCTATTTTGTCTGATTTAGTGAGCATGTCTTTATTCAATAGGGATTATTGCCTGAAATAGTGAGCATAGGGATTGTTGTCTGATGCAGTGAGAATGTAACTGTGGCATCACTGTAGAACACATTCTCTCGGCTGCCTTAGATACCAGGACAAGAGGCTTAGAGAGTCGGCGTGCGAACGTGGTGTCCCACATGGTTTTCTCCCACCCTCTTATTTTTCTGAGCCGCTCTCTCTGTCGCTGCGAAAGTTACATGGGGTAACTCTAGTCCGACTTGCAGAAATGCAAGAGTCATCTTTCCATGACTTTTTCATCGAGGATTAGAGAGTCACTCAATGCAACAACTGGTGAGAAATCATGTTACTGTCAAACCTTAGCAAGGTCTTAACTAGGATAATACTGGAACGCCTAAAAGATGCCCTAGACAAAAGACTAAGACCAGAGCAGGCTGGATTCCGTAAAGAGAAATCATGCACTGGCCACATTTCTACACTACGTATTATCATAGAACAATCTATCGAGTGGCAATCTCCTCTGTACATGACCTTTGTTGATTTTGAGAAAGCCTTCGACAGTATTGACAGAGACGTAATCTGGAGACTGATGAATCACTTCGGAATTCCAACTAAATTCACCAATATCATTAAACAGTTCTATGATGACTCATCATGCCAAGTAATACACAATGGTAAGCTGACCAACCCTTGTCAAGTAAAAACAGGAGTAAGACAGGGA
Source organism: Biomphalaria glabrata (assembly GCF_947242115.1). Lineage (NCBI taxonomy): Eukaryota > Metazoa > Mollusca > Gastropoda > Planorbidae > Biomphalaria > Biomphalaria glabrata. The sequence goes on from NC_074726.1 coordinate 21,392,199, forward strand.
TGTATGCTTTCGCCCTTGATATTTGTGCTGGTGATCGATTGGGTCAGGAGACAGACAGTCTTAGATAATAAAAGCGGCATACAATGGACACTAAAACAACATTTAGAGGACCTGGATTTTGCTGATGACATCTGCCTCCTCTCCCATACACAACAAAATGCTCAGACCAAACTGACCAGACTCTCAGAAATAGCGAAAAAGACTGGACTTCTAATCAACAAAAAGAAAACAGAAGTTATGAGGATCAACAACAGACAAGAGAACCCAATCATGCTACAGGGAGAGAATATCCTTGATACGGACCACTTCACATATCTGGGAAGTAGAGTTGGTAAAGACGGCGGAGCTGGTGATGATATACTAATTCGGATCAATAAAGCTAGGTTTGCCTTTTCAACTCTCCAAACTATCTGGCGCTCTAAGGCATTATCTCTATACAACAAGATACGAATCTATAATACAAAAGTTAAGTCTGTCCTTCTATACGGTTCAGAAACTTGGAGAGTCACTAAAACTAATATGGAAAAGCTCCAGACCTTTGTTAACAGATGCCTACGCCGGATATTAGGAATTAGGTGGCCAGAAAAGATAACTACTATCGATTTGTGTGAGAGAACTAGACCAAAGCCCATAGCCCAAGAAATCACAAAACGAAAATGGAGCTGGATAGGACACACCCTGCGAAAACCAGCTACCAATGTTGCAAGGTAGGCACTTGACTGGAACTCACAAGGAAAGAGGAAAGTGGACAGATCCAAGCAAACCTGGAAGAGGTCAGTCATCAGTGAAGCTGAGGGTACTGGAATGACATGGGAGCAGACGAAGAAAGCTGCTCAGAACCGATTTCGGTGGAGAGGTGTGGTTGCGGCCCTATGCTCCCCTGGGAGTGCACATGATTAAGTCAGTAAGTCATTAGAGAGTCGACGTGCATGCGTGGTTTCCCGCATGGTTGGGCGACGTAGAGAATTAGATATACAGATAACTCTGATGGTGAGGCAAATAGGGGTGTGTGTAGCCGGCTGACAAAAATCGCCATAGGCCAGCGCTAGAGCTGTCAACCGTGACGAGTGACGACGGTGACTAGCGAAGTTTCAGAAACATCTAAAGTGAACACTATTCAGACCAGTCACGTCAGATACCGTCAGGTGCAGGTGATCACCCAGAAGGGTCGAGCGATGTTCCGTTCGGTTATAGAAGGTCATTTTGGGACTATATTAAGAGCGGAGGTATCAGAGTCGAGGAGTCACAACTTTCCGATCTACGATTCAGTACGGTACGACAGAGTTAAACAAGGTACAGAGAAGCCAAAAGAGTTCTTGTACAGAGTTGATACGGCAGCCAGGTATCCACCGCAGAACGTTTGTACAGTTAGTGTTACGTGTTGCCGTACTGTATTGGCCGTGATTTAGTGGACATTAAAGTTGTACGTTATTTTGGAATTATGAAATTATCGGCTATATGGATTGAAGTGTTTACAGTCTTTATTCCTGGCTTGGTTTTGTTTTTTTATTGAAGTCGCTATGATATAAGAAGACCACTGGAATTCGATTACAACTATAGGACACTCGAAATAAAAAAACAACTCGATACCAATCAAAGATCAAAGACAGTGAATTTTAGAATAAAAAGACGTTTAGTTGTTTTCCGTTTTCGATATCAAACTAAATTAATTAATGACCACTATTTAGTTTATTAATAGTTTTTTTTTAATTGATTCATGGTTTGTTAGAAATAAAGAACAATTGTGCAAAGTTTCAACTTGATTCCATCTTGGGAAGTGGGAGAAATAACGTGTTCACAATTCGCACCAGACACATTGAGTTGATATAAGCAAACTTTTACCAGACAGACACATTGAGTTAATATAAGCAAACTTTTACCAGACAGACAGACACATTGAGTTAATATAAGCAAACTTTTACAAGACAGACACATTGAGTTGATATAAGCAAACTTTTACCAGACAGACAGACACATTGAGTTAATATAAGCAAACTTTTACCAGACAGACAGACACATTGAGTTGATATAAGCAAACTTTTACCAGACAGACAGACACATTGAGTTAATATAAGCAAACTTTTACCAGACAGACAGACACATTGAGTTGATATAAGCAAACTTTTACCAGACAGACAGACACATTGGGTTAATATAAGCAAACTTTTACTAGACAGACACATTGAGTTGATATAAGCAACCATTTTTACCAAACAGACAGACAGACACATTGAGTTGATATAAGCAAACGTTTACCAGACAGACAGACACATTGAGTTGATATAAGCAACCATTTTTACCAAACAGACAGACAGACACATTGAGTTGATATAAGCAAACGTTTAACAGACAGACAGACACATTGAGTTGATATAAGCTTAGTAAAATTATGTTTCTCTTGACAGGCATTGACTTTGGTCCCCGTGGTACTTTCTTCATCTCCGACGCTGGCTATGCTAAGCCTGCCGTTTTGAATGACCGAGTTACTGTCGAAGACTGTGTTGGTAGCGAAGGAAACACGCAGTTCCCAGAGATAACTTTCGAGTCGAACACTTCCTTCATTTTAACGCATGTTTATATTCAGCTGGGTAAGTTGTCAACTCATGCAATAGATTCTAGAATATTGACTTGCATTTAGGATGATCCCAACTAGCCTTGTCTTACCCAATGTTTCGATCATGATACTGATATACATGAAAAATGTTATGAAAACTAGGTAGCTGAGCGGTTTATGTTATTCAACCACACATCCCATTTAAGAGATCTCTTTTGCTGAAAAGTAGGAACTCAGTATCCTTAGTGGTTGTTGATGTCGTATTTTCTAAGTGGTTATTATATCCTATTTCCTTAGTGGTTGTTGATGTCGTATTTTCTAAGTGGTTATTATATCCTATTTCCTTAGTGGTTGTTGATGTCGTATTTTCTAAGTGGTTATTATATCCTATTTCCTTGGTGGTTGTTAATGTCGTATTTTCTAAGTGGTTATTATATCCTATTCCCTTAGTGGCTGTTAACCCCTTATTTTCGAAGTGGTTATCAATGTCGTATGTCCTTTATTTTTGTTGTTGTTGTTGTTTTTGCCAGATTGGAGTAACGTTAGGTCAGATGTCAAAGGTAAAATATCAGTTCAAAATTGGGACAAGTCCATCTACTGGACTCAAGACGTGTGCTTCGCAAAGCATGTGTTTTTGACCGGCGTAAACAACGGGATTAGCGTCGACAACCTCGTCATCAAAGGTGATATGGACCTGCCACCTGTCTGCATTGTCAACATATATGGAGGTAAGCGTGCGTGTATGGTTTGTAACTGTTGCCTCACTGTAGAGATCCTTGGTTGCCTCCAGTGGCCTAGCTAGGGTGGGGGGAGTAAGGGGGGAGAATGTGAAAATCCCCTGGGCCGCCACTTGAAAAAGGGGGGGGGGCAAATTAGTGTTTTTTCATTAAAAATTAAATATTGCGCAAAATACTATTTTAACTGTGAATAGACCTTGTTTTAAATGATGTAACTGTATGGAATTTAGCTCTTGTAAAGGAGAGTAATCCTTGAAGGATTACGGGCACGACATGGCCTAAATTGTGCTGATGTGCCAAAAACTCAAAACTCAAACTCAACCCCCACCACGGGTCCCTAAACGATGGAAAATTCCTAGCTACGCCCATGGTTGCCTCTAATATCAGGTTAGTAGAAGGAAGTATTTAATCACGACACACTGGCAGTGTAGATCCTACGAAAGTACTTTGTTTCATCAAAGAATTAGGGCTGACTACTAAAATATACATGAAATAAATAGATGAAAAGGTATAGCTATATAATATTTACCATGGGTGTAGCCAGGATTGTTTTTCGGGGGAAGAAGGTGGAGGGGCATTTTTTTCCTTTGTACGCACAAGTCTGTGGCTTGAATTCTGGCAGAAAAACCTTTAGCTAGGCTTAAATGGTAACCATAGTTTTACTTAAGCTTTTATTGGAGGAAGGGTATCCCCAAAAATGCCAAAATCCCCCAAAAATTGGAGGGGGTTTTAACCTCAAACCTCTTTTGGCTACGCTAGTGGAATGTAGAAGCTCTACCTTTGTTTATATATATATATATATATATAAATATATATATATATATATATATATATATACATATATATATATATATTGTAAGGGGAATACGATAATGGAATTTCGTGACTTGCTATCATTCAGTTTTTTTTAGCGGCCCCCAAAAGGGGAAAAGACGCTATTAGTTTTGTGTGGCCCGTCTGTCCGTCCCGTTTAGATCTCAGAAACTAGAAGAGAAAATGAAAATCAGACATCATGATATTTTAGATAATTCAAAGTTCTGATGCAACGCTACTTTTTTCTTTTCTGAATGCAAAAAATCTAATTATTTAAATCAATTATGCAAGCAGTTTTTTTTTATGAAAATACACCATTTTTACAACCATTCATTATTAATAGTGACGAACACAAGAGAAATTTTTGTAAGGGAGATAGTTGTGCAACATTTCTATAACATATTTATGCAAATGGTTTGCGTTTTGGATTTAAATTTTTTTTAAAACAATTTTATTGCTAAGTTATGTAAGTTCTGTCATACTGAATTCTACATCTACAAAAAACATGTTAACTTTTTTTTTTTAATGAGAAAAAATTTGTATACTATGCAAATAAGTTGGACATAATTTAAAACAACAATTAATAAGTAGTTTTTCATATTGTCGCGTGAACTGCTAAGACCAACAGTCGCCACGGAACACAAAACTAAAGGATTTTTTTTTATATACATTTTTTTTACCGAATTTTTTTTTTCTTGAGGCTTTGAGTAAGAGATTTACCCTTTACAAAATAATTAGATCAATTAGATACTCATTATAAGACATCATTTAAGCCAGGTTCACATCTAATTTCACATTCACTTTCACATATCCCTTGGTCCGCTGGATCTTTGGGGCACCACACAGGATCTGTCAATCTTCTTTCTCCATTCTTCTCTGTCATTTGCCTTTGGTAGAATTTCATAACGATATTCTTTCTGAAAATATTGAAACCTGCCTTTTTCCCTGCCTGGGGTGGACCACATCGGGGACCGATTTTGAGTTTGTGTTTCCACACAAACTGTCTTTGTAACCTTGTTTTAATGTGGAAAAGGAGGAGATAAGTCAAAACCCCATTTTAGCTACTCTTATGTAACTGTAATTTTGCTTTGCTTTTTATTAGGAGGGGTTTTTAACCTCAAAACCCCTTAGGCTAGAGTTATGTAGTTTAGGAACTATCGTGTTCTTTCATTGGAAAGAATTTTTAAAACTCACCCCCCCTCCCCTTTGGCTACTGCTCCTGGAATTTGGTGACTGTAATTTGCTTTGGTCTTTTTATAAAGAGGGGCTTTAAACATTAAACAAGAGATACTCACTAGTAATATACGTCACTCACACTCTGCACGACCAATGCTTGTTCGATAACACGTGCTAGGCCACCCACAGGAGGAACTCTTTTCATCCCAGTTAGCCGGTCTCTCCTAGCTGACGTCTGGGGTAGGCGTGAGACGTTTTGCACCCGGGGGACACCAACCTTTGTGACGTTTCTGCTCAAAACTTTACAGCTGCTTCAGAAAAATTCTGTTTCGCCTACACTTGTTTGTATCTAGCTTATATTTAGTTTAATGCTAAAGATCGTATCTGTACAGCTCATTTCGAGATATTCTAACAATGTCTTGTGTGTTAATCGTTTTGTATTTTACCATGTTGGTTAGCCTTCGCCTTATGCGTTTTTCACAAGGTTATATCAACTCCCTCTGTCTGTTTTTCTCTCTGTCTGGTTAAAAGTTTGTACACGTTATTTCTCCGACACCCAATCTCGGATAAAGCTGAAATTTTGCATTATTTCTTTTACCTGACAACACATGAATCAATAAAAAAAAACAACCAATTAATTATTGGTAATTAATTATTTTGTTTGGTATCTCGAACAAGGGAGAAAAATTGTACTTGACTAAGGTAGTGGTATAAGCTGAATTAGTTTTATTTATAGGTCACCGCTTTAAAGTACATTTTAAACACACAATAGATAACAATATATTCTTTTTCATACGCACCTCACCAGCAGAGTGATTAGAATGTTGTCTTGAGGAGGCTTGAGTCATAAATTCGAATTCAAGTCGTTTCCCTTCCCTGTTTTTTCCATAAATGCTTTAAAAAAACGATTGTGGTAAAATTCACTCAGATATATAGTTCTCCCCCCTCCCCTTCCAATGCGTTTATGCTTAAGTCAGTTGTTTTCTGTTTCTCTTAGTATGTGACTTGGGCTTCTATGGACACAAGTGTGACCAACTTTGCTCACCTTCCTGCTCGTCAGAGGGATGTGACACCAGCACCGGCAGCTGCCTGGAATGTGCAACCGGGTTTTACGGCAGTCTTTGCGAGATGAGTGAGTCACTGAACACCATCATACACATAGCTAAGTTTAACTATTTGGATGCTAAAACAAGTTTAAGAAGAGATCAAAATGCTCTTAAACAGCACCATGTGACTTTCTCACTCGTTAGCAGTCATACTTTGTTATAAATTTCTCCATATCTGTGATCCCAGTAATGTCAAGATAGCCGCTCTTCTCTTTTTTGAGTTAATTATATGCACATTAACAGCTCATACATTAATTACATCTTTAAAAGAGTTTTAAATTTGCACTTTGGATTATTCTAATGTTGTAAGGTATGTAACATTATTTGCGATTGTTATTGTGATTTTGGTTGTGACTTTACCTGTTTGGGTACAACTGAATGACTGAGGCCGCTTCCATGCTTGTGTTTAACACCTATTCTTTGTTTTAAAGTATATAGCTGCAGCTCTTGGGTCATACTAACCTCTTCCCTGGTTATTCCTAGATTGTCCGTCTGGTTGTGTTGAGAACACACCTTGCCATCGTAACACTGGCGTTTGCTTGGGAGGATGCAAGTCTGGAAAATTCCCCGACACGACATGCGATCAAGGTTTGTAGACTTTCAATTCTTATTTCTTGATTTAACGTGGTGTTACTATGTGTATGTCGTTACCAAGTTAGACAACTGCTGAAAAGATGCACATCCTTTTTACCTCCCTTTACCCAATAAACATTATATTTATTTTCCAAATAGCACATTTTTCAATATCTTTTGTGCACTTGTGGAAGGAAGGGGTATCTGGTAGAAGAGAGCACAGCTCAATTCTAGTTGGGATTTGAACTGGAGCCCCTTGGATGGTAGCCAAGTGGTTTTTGACACTCAGCCAGACATCCCAAAAACGACTGCATCCTGGAGCTACTCGTTTGTTTTAAGAATATGTGAAAGATTTGAACATTCACTTCGGACATACTGCGAGTACATCTTAGCCAGGTTTTCCTTCCTCCGCAATGACATATTTGGCCAGGTTTTCCTTCACTACTAGGGGTCCTTGTAGATCTAGATGGAATTTTTCTTCTGACTTCAACTTTTTTTTACATAGCATACATCAACTCACTCTGTCTGTCTGTCGGTCTGTCTGTTAAAAAGTTTGTACACGTTTTTTTCTCCCATGCTCAATCTCAATTAAAAACAAAACAATCTTGTAAACATTCACAAAGATAACCCCTTCTTCCCTCCCCCTTTCACAATGGACCTCATTCACCAATCGTAAACTAACAACATTTAGCCACGTGATTCTCTATATCTTCTATACAAATTATGTAGTCCATAAAGGCTGTCACTTGATACGTATTTTTCTTTGTTTTATCAATATTATGGCGTGGCTAAATGTGTTTATTTACGATTGGTGAATGAGGTCCACTGGTCCAGACAAGTGATAGGGATAAGATCATAGTGCATTGAGAAAGCTAGAAGCTAAAGAAAAAAAAATTGTAAAAATATTTCTAAGCGCACAGATTTATTATCTTTAGGCCAATAATGCATATAATTAAATGAATGCTCCGAACTAATTAATACAATGACACTTGATATAAGCTTTGTTTTTTCTAAAGCATTTTGAAATGTTTTTCTTGTTTTGAGATTCTAGAACGTTATTCATTGTCTAAATTCATTTTTTTGTGATAAAAATCCCACAAGAATGTAAAGGAAACATTTTAATATTATATCGTAGACTTGAAATCAATTGATCGGTCACTAACTTTGGAATCTCTTTATGAGTTCAACCCACACACACAAATCAAGCTGGGGGGGGGGGCGAAGTAGCTGAGTGGTGGCAACACACTTGCCTTCCGAACATTGGAGTCTCAGGTTCGACACTCAAGGAAGAATGGGATTTAGAATTTCGGGATTTTCAGGATGCTCCTGAATCTATCCAACTCTGATGGGTGCCTGTCATTAGTTGGGGAAATACAGGTGTTGGTCGTTGTGCTGGTCACATGACGACCTCGTTAACCGTCGGCCATAGAAACAGATAACCATTCCATCATCTGCCCTCTACATAGCAGGGTCTGAAAGAGGTACTTTTTACCCATCAAGCTCAGGCATATTAATTAGCATTGAACTCTAGTCTTTTTTTTTTGCGACATGCACTGCTATTTTCAATCTGTTTGACTTGCTGTTTGGCCAACAGGTTGCAGTGCAGGATGTGCTGATGACGGAAGCTGTGATGACAGCACGCTAGAATGTAAACACGGATGTAAGGCTGGGTACTACAAAAAAACATGTGACATGGGTGAGTTCAAAGTTCATCTAGATCTTTTCAGAGTAAGATAATAAAAGTGATGTCTTCAATCATTTTTCTAAAATACAAAGTAGGCTATCGACACAATGCTTCTGGAATGTTCATTCGTTATTATAAATATTTCATCACCGACTTGCTATCGATATAATGTTTTGTAATGTGTAAGCCACACATGTAAGCATACTAAAGAACATACTCTATAATATGATTATTATAACTATTATTATATTTTTGGAAGCAGAAGCATTAGTAGTTGGAGGAGGAGGAGGATTAGAACACTTCACACAACATAGAATGGTTGCCTGGCTACTACAAGAACGCTAAATGTCATCTAAGATGACATAAAGCCAATCTCTTTAAATGTCATCCAGTATGGCATACAGCAAATTGATTTAAATATCATCCAGGTGGCATAAAGTAAATAGCTTCAAATGTCATCCTAGATGGCATACAGCAAATAGCTTAAAATGTCATCCTAGATGGCATACAGAATATTGCTTTAAATGTAAGCCTAGATGAAATGCATCAAATTGCTTTGAAGGTCAGCCTAGATTGCATACAGAATATTGCTTTAAATGTAAGCCTAGATGACATACATCAAATTGCTTTGAATGTCAGCCTAGATGGCATACAACAAGCGCATTGTTTACAATTAAAACAAATCCGAATTTAAAAAAGCGATTTAAGTTATATCACTCTGTGACATCCTATTTATTACCCGTGATACTATCTTTCCTATTTGTGACATCATCTTTCCTATTTGTGACATCATCTTTCCTACTTGTGACATCATCTTTCCTACTTGTGATATTATCTTTTCTACTTGCACACAGAGTGTAAAGGCTGTGGCGGGGAAGGAGGGTGTGACCAGGAGACTGGAACGTGTAATGGCGGATGCATGCCTGGGCTCTATGGCGAACAATGCAACTTAAGTGAGTAGTTTTTGTCCTGCATTTTAGTTCAAGTTGTCTAAAACATATTTTAGACCATACTATACATATTGATATATAGATTAGAGAGATAGACAGACAGAAAGACGCAGCTTGGATAGAGTACGATATTTTGTCTGTATTAAGCTTGAAGACCTATCAAATCTTGTATTAACTCTTGTAGAATGCTCACCTGATTGTGAGTCGGGATGCCAAATGACGACTGGGATCTGTCTTGGATGTCCACCGGGAAAAGCGGGAGACCATTGTCAGGACAGTAAGTCTTTACTTTTATATAGAATTATAAACACATCCCAGAACATATATACCTTTATAGGTATGTCATAGACACAATTTTTATCTTTAGACATATGTTGTAGAAACATTTTTTTTTACCTTTAAGACACATGTTTTAGACATTCATGTCGAACTTAAAGAGACATGTTATACACTTAATGTTTACCTTTAATAGAAGTTATGGACACAATTTTAACTTTAAGAGTCATGCTTTACTCTTTTACTTATAAAAAATAATACAAAAATCATAGAAAATATATATCTTTAAAGTCATGTTATAGACAAATTTTGTACCTTAAGAGACATGCTATAAGTAAACTTTTTACCCTTAAGAGACATAATATAGGCCCTAAGTAAACTTTTTACCCTTAAGAGACATGATATAAGCAAAATTTTTACATTTAAGAAACATGTCATAGACAACATTTTTAGATTTAAGAGACATATTATAGGTATTGAGGTCGATCTTTAAGAGACCTACTATAGACACTCATATTTATCTTGGACATACTAGACGCACATGTTTGTGTTCGTTTTGACTCCTTGAAAACGTTCTCCCACCCACTGCTCCTTATAAAAAAAAAGACGTCTGGAGATGCGATTGTCAAGCATAAGAATATAATGAGAATGCTATGATAGCGATAAAGAATCTATGATAAAAAAGCTAGCTATAATCTAGAATACATGTTACAGAAGCTATAATCAAAAGCTTTAATCTAGAATACATGTTACAGAAGCTATAATCAAAAGCTATAATCTAGAATACATGTTACAGAAGCTATAATAAAAAGTTATAATCTAGAATACATGTTACAGAAGCTATGATATAGAAGCTATAATCTACAGTCTGTGCTAAAGAAGCTACTATAAAGAAGCTATAAACTACAAACTGTGCTAAAGAAGCTACTATAAAGAAGCTATAATCTACAGTCTGTGCTAAAGAAGCTACTATAAAGAAGCTATAATCTACAGTCTGTGATAAAGAAGCTACTATAAAGAAGCTATAAACTACAGTCTGTGCTAAAGAAGCTACTATAAAGAAGCTATAAACTACAGTCTGTGCTAAAGAAGCTACTATAAAGAAGCTAGAAACTACAGTCTGTGCTAAAGAAGCTACTATAAAGAAGCTATAATCTACAGTCTATGATAAAGAAGCTACTATAAAGAAGCTATAATCTACAGTCTGTGATAAAGAAGCTACTATAAAGAAGCTATAAACTACAGTCTGTGCTAAAGAAGCTACTATAAAGAAGCTAGAAACTACAGTCTGTGCTAAAGAAGCTACTATAAAGAAGCTATAATCTACAGTCTATGATACAGAAGCTATAGAAGCTATAACCGCGATTTAATCATTGTGTGAAACCTATTCAAATGAAAAACTATAATTTTACATATTGAATACATTGTTCTGTATCTATCTCCAGCCTGCTCGAACTGCGCTGGTGATGGGCGCTGTGATCAAAAGGACAAGACCTGTCTTAGCGGCTGCAAAACTGGCTTCACTGGCCTCACATGTGGCGATATTAGCTCAAGTAAGTTGAAACAAATACTCAATGCAATCAGGTCTGGATTTTATCAAACTAGCACCCTCGCCAGAGCTTGTATCTTGCGTTCCTTATGTCTTTCAAGGGCGAGATAAAAACAAACTCCAGGATGGGTACACTAGTAAATAACACAAAGAAAATGATTGTTGAACCAGCTATATACTTTTCTTTTGTTAGATCAAACCTCTACATTCCTAAAACATGACTTCGATTGGATATCTGGGCATATTAAGTGGTGAGTTAGGTCTCAAGCATGTAGAATGGTGAGTTAAGTCCCGAGCATGTAGAGTGTTAAGTTCCGATCATGCAGCGTGGTAAACTAAGTCCCGAGCATGTAGAGTGTTGAGTTAAGTTCCAAGAATGTAGAGTGGTGAGTTAAGTTCCGAGCATGTAGAATGGTGAGTTAAGTCCCGAGCATGTAGAGTGTTAAGTTCCGATCATGCAGCGTGGTAAACTAAGTCCCGAGCATGTAGAGTGTTGAGTTAAGTTCCAAGAATGTAGAGTGGTGAGTTAAGTCCCTAGCATGTAGAGTGGTGAGTTAAGTCCCGAGCACGTAGAGTGTTGAGTTAAGTTCCGAGCACGTAGAGTGTTGAGTTAAGTTCCGAGCATGTAGAGTGGTGAGTTAAGTCCCGAGCATGTAGAGTGTTGAGTTAAGTTCCGAGCATGTAGAGTGTTGAGTTAAGTTCCGATCATGCAGCGTGGTAAACTAAGTCCCTAGCATGTAGAGTGTTGAGTTAAGTTCCAAGAATGTAGAGTGGTGAGTTAAGTCCCGAGCATGTAGAGTGGTGAGTTAAGTCCCGAGCACGTAGAGTGTTGAGTTAAGTTCCGAGCATGTAGAGTGTTGAGTTAAGTTCCGAGCATGTAGAGTGGTGAGTTAAGTCCCGAGCATGTAGAGTGTTAAGTTCCGAGCATGTAGAGTGTTGAGTTAAGTTCCGATCATGCAGCGTGGTAAACTAAGTCCCTAGCATGTAGAGTGTTGAGTTAAGTACAGAGCATGTAGAGTGTTGAGTTAAGTCCCGAGCACGTAGAGTGTTGAGTTAAGTCCCGAGCATGTAGAGTGTTGAGTTAAGTCCCGAGCATGTAGAGTATTGAGTTAAGTCCCGAGCATGTAGAGTGTTGAGTTAAGTCCCGAGCATGTAGGGTGGTGAGTTAAGTCCCGAGCACGTAGAGTGTTGAGTTAAGTCCCGAGCATGTAAAGTGTTGAGTTAAGTCCCGAGCACGTAGAGTGGTTAGTTAAGTCCCGAGCATGTAGAGTGTTTAGTTAAGTTCTGAGCATGTAGAGTGTTGAGTTAAGTCCCGAGCATGTAGAGTGTTGAGTTAAGTTCTGAGCATGTAGAGTGTTGAGTTAAGTTCTGAGCATGTAGAGTGTTGAGTTAAGTACAGAGCATGTAGGGTGGTGAGTTAAGTACAGAGCATGTAGAGTGTTGAGTTAAGTTCTGAGCATGTAGAGTGTTGAGTTAAGTCCCGAGCATGTAGAGTGTTGAGTTAAGTTCTGAGCATGTAGAGTGTTGAGTTAAGTCCCGAGCATGTAGGGTGGTGAGTTAAGTTCTGAGCATGTAGGGTGGTGAGTTAAGTCCCTAGCATGTAGAGTGTTGAGTTAAGTTCTGAGCATGTAGGGTGGTGAGTTAAGTACAGAGCATGTAGAGTGTTGAGTTAAGTACAGAGCATGTAGAGTGGTGAGTTAAGTTCTGAGCATGTAGGGTGTTGAGTTAAGTCCCTAGCATGTAGAGTGTTGAGTTAAGTTCTGAGCATGTAGGGTGTTGAGTTAAGTTCTGAGCATGTAGGGTGTTGAGTTAAGTCCCGAGCATGTAGAGTGTTGAGTTAAGTTCTGAGCATGTAGGGTGGTGAGTTAAGTACAGAGCATGTAGGGTGGTGAGTTAAGTACAGAGCATGTAGAGTGTTGAGTTAAGTTCTGAGCATGTAGGGTGGTGAGTTAAGTTCTGAGCATGTAGGGTGGTGAGTTAAGTACAGAGCATGTAGGGTGGTGAGTTAAGTTCTGAGCATGTAGAGTGTTGAGTTAAGTTCTGAGCATGTAGGGTGGTGAGTTAAGTACAGAGCATGTAGGGTGGTGAGTTAAGTACAGAGCATGTAGGGTGGTGAGTTAAGTACAGAGCATGTAGAATGGTGAGTTAAGTCCCGAGCATGTAGAGTGTTAAGTTCCGATCATGCAGCGTGGTAAACTAAGTCCCGAGCATGTAGAGTGTTGAGTTAAGTTCCAAGAATGTAGAGTGGTGAGTTAAGTTCCGAGCATGTAGAATGGTGAGTTAAGTCCCGAGCATGTAGAGTGTTAAGTTCCGATCATGCAGCGTGGTAAACTAAGTCCCGAGCATGTAGAGTGTTGAGTTAAGTTCCAAGAATGTAGAGTGGTGAGTTAAGTCCCTAGCATGTAGAGTGGTGAGTTAAGTCCCGAGCACGTAGAGTGTTGAGTTAAGTTCCGAGCACGTAGAGTGTTGAGTTAAGTTCCGAGCATGTAGAGTGGTGAGTTAAGTCCCGAGCATGTAGAGTGTTGAGTTAAGTTCCGAGCATGTAGAGTGTTGAGTTAAGTTCCGATCATGCAGCGTGGTAAACTAAGTCCCTAGCATGTAGAGTGTTGAGTTAAGTTCCAAGAATGTAGAGTGGTGAGTTAAGTCCCGAGCATGTAGAGTGGTGAGTTAAGTCCCGAGCACGTAGAGTGTTGAGTTAAGTTCCGAGCATGTAGAGTGTTGAGTTAAGTTCCGAGCATGTAGAGTGGTGAGTTAAGTCCCGAGCATGTAGAGTGTTAAGTTCCGAGCATGTAGAGTGTTGAGTTAAGTTCCGATCATGCAGCGTGGTAAACTAAGTCCCTAGCATGTAGAGTGTTGAGTTAAGTACAGAGCATGTAGAGTGTTGAGTTAAGTCCCGAGCACGTAGAGTGTTGAGTTAAGTCCCGAGCATGTAGAGTGTTGAGTTAAGTCCCGAGCATGTAGAGTATTGAGTTAAGTCCCGAGCATGTAGAGTGTTGAGTTAAGTCCCGAGCATGTAGGGTGGTGAGTTAAGTCCCGAGCACGTAGAGTGTTGAGTTAAGTCCCGAGCATGTAAAGTGTTGAGTTAAGTCCCGAGCACGTAGAGTGGTTAGTTAAGTCCCGAGCATGTAGAGTGTTTAGTTAAGTTCTGAGCATGTAGAGTGTTGAGTTAAGTCCCGAGCATGTAGAGTGTTGAGTTAAGTTCTGAGCATGTAGAGTGTTGAGTTAAGTTCTGAGCATGTAGAGTGTTGAGTTAAGTACAGAGCATGTAGGGTGGTGAGTTAAGTACAGAGCATGTAGAGTGTTGAGTTAAGTTCTGAGCATGTAGAGTGTTGAGTTAAGTCCCGAGCATGTAGAGTGTTGAGTTAAGTTCTGAGCATGTAGAGTGTTGAGTTAAGTCCCGAGCATGTAGGGTGGTGAGTTAAGTTCTGAGCATGTAGGGTGGTGAGTTAAGTCCCTAGCATGTAGAGTGTTGAGTTAAGTTCTGAGCATGTAGGGTGGTGAGTTAAGTACAGAGCATGTAGAGTGTTGAGTTAAGTACAGAGCATGTAGAGTGGTGAGTTAAGTTCTGAGCATGTAGGGTGTTGAGTTAAGTCCCTAGCATGTAGAGTGTTGAGTTAAGTTCTGAGCATGTAGGGTGTTGAGTTAAGTTCTGAGCATGTAGGGTGTTGAGTTAAGTCCCGAGCATGTAGAGTGTTGAGTTAAGTTCTGAGCATGTAGGGTGGTGAGTTAAGTACAGAGCATGTAGGGTGGTGAGTTAAGTACAGAGCATGTAGAGTGTTGAGTTAAGTTCTGAGCATGTAGGGTGGTGAGTTAAGTTCTGAGCATGTAGGGTGGTGAGTTAAGTACAGAGCATGTAGGGTGGTGAGTTAAGTTCTGAGCATGTAGAGTGTTGAGTTAAGTTCTGAGCATGTAGGGTGGTGAGTTAAGTACAGAGCATGTAGGGTGGTGAGTTAAGTACAGAGCATGTAGGGTGGTGAGTTAAGTACAGAGCATGTAGAGTGTTGAGTTAAGTTCTGAGCATGTAGGGTGGTGAGTTAAGTTCTGAGCATGTAGAGTGTTGAGTTAAGTTCTGAGCATGTAGAGTGGTGAGTTAAGTCCCTAGCATGTAGAGTGTTGAGTTAAGTTCTGAGCATGTAGGGTGTTGAGTTAAGTCCCTAGCATGTAGGGTGTTGAGTTAAGTCCCTAGCATGTAGAGTGTTGAGTTAAGTTCTGAGCATGTAGGGTGTTGAGTTAAGTCCCTAGCATGTAGAGTGTTTAGTTAAGTTCTGAGCATGTAGGGTGTTGAGTTAAGTCCCTAGCATGTAGAGTGTTTAGTTAAGTTCTGAGCATGTAGGGTGTTGAGTTAAGTCCCTAGCATGTAGAGTGTTTAGTTAAGTTCTGAGCATGTAGGGTGTTGAGTTAAGTCCCTAGCATGTAGAGTGTTTAGTTAAGTTCTGTGTTTAGTTAAGTTCTGAGCATGTAGGGTGTTGAGTTAAGTCCCTAGCATGTAGAGTGTTTAGTTAAGTTCTGAGCATGTAGAGTGTTGAGTTAAGTCCCTAGCATGTAGAGTGTTGAATTAAGTTCTGAGCATGTAGAGTGTTGAGTTAAGTCCCTAGCATGTAGAGTGTTTAGTTAAGTACAGAGCATGTAGAGTGTTTAGTTAAGTCCCTAGCATGTAGAGTGTTTAGTTAAGTACAGAGCATGTAGAGTGTTTAGTTAAGTCCCTAGCATGTAGAGTGTTTAGTTAAGTACAGAGCATGTAGAGCGTTTAGTTAAGTCCCTAGCATGTAGAGTGTTTAGTTAAGTACAGAGCATGTAGAGTGTTTAGTTAAGTCCCTAGCATGTAGAGTGTTTAGTTAAGTCCCTAGCATGTAGAGTGTTTAGTTAAGTACAGAGCATGTAGGGTGGTGAGTTAAGTACAGAGCATGTAGAGTGGTGAGTTAAGTACAGAGCATGTAGAGTGTTGAGTTAAGTCCCGAGCATGTAGAGTGTTGAGTGAAGTCCCTAGCATGTAGAGTGGTGAGTTAAGTCCCGAGCATGTAGAGTGGTGAGTTAAGTCCCTAGCATGTAGAGTGGTGAGTTAAGTCCCTAGCATGTAGGGTGGTGAGTTAAGTACAGAGCATGTAGGGTGGTGAGTTAAGTACAGAGCATGTAGAGTGGTGAGTTAAGTACAGAGCATGTAGAGTGGTGAGTTAAGTCCCTAGCATGTAGAGTGGTGAGTTAAGTCCCTAGCATGTAGGGTGGTGAGTTAAGTACAGAGCATGTAGGGTGGTGAGTTAAGTCCCTAGCATGTAGGGTGGTGAGTTAGGTCCCTAGCATGTAGGGTGGTGAGTTAAGTCCCTAGCATGTAGGGTGGTGAGTTAAGTACAGAGCATGTAGAGTGGTGAGTTAAGTCCCTAGCATGTAGGGTGGTGAGTTAAGTCCCTAGCATGTAGGGTGGTGAGTTAAGTACAGAGCATGTAGGGTGGTGAGTTAAGTCCCTAGCATGTAGGGTGCTGAGTTAAGTACAGAGCATGTAGGGTGGTGAGTTAAGTCCCTAGCATGTAGGGTGGTGAGTTAAGTACAGAGCATGTAGGGTGGTGAGTTAAGTCCCTAGCATGTAGGGTGGTGAGTTAAGTCCCTAGCATGTAGGGTGGTGAGTTAAGTCCCTAGCATGTAGGGTGGTGAGTTAAGTCCCTAGCATGTAGAGTGGTGAGTTAAGTCCCTAGCATGTAGAGTGGTGAGTTAAGTCCCTAGCATGTAGGGTGGTGAGTTAAGTCCCTAGCATGTAGGGTGGTGAGTTAAGTCCCGAGCATGTAGAGTTATGTAGCAATTTAAGTCTTTTATACGTTACATTGTATATTACGTACTTTAGATGGTAATGTAAGTCCCTTGTAAATTAAGTCCCTTACATGTAGGTGCTATGTGGTAAGTAAAGCCCCGACCATCTGAAGTTTTTTTATTGTATTTTTTAAAAACTGTTGGTATCGAAAACACCAGCGAACACACGACTATAAGTGTAACACACACACACAAATACATACATACATATATATAAAAATAAAAATAAATAAATATCTATATATGTATATAATATCTTTGTGTAACATTAACATAAGTTTAAAAAGAAGTGTTGTTTCTATATCCTCCCTTATTGTTAAACAAGTACATATAGTGTATTGAACATATAAAATAACGGCACGCATGCATTGTTTTTTTTAATGCTTCCGCTTTTAGAAGACAAAAACTTTAAGGACCTATAAATATGGTGAAAATGGATTTTGGAAAAAATTGCTTTTCTGTTTTTTTGAGATCTAAATAAACGTAAATGAAGGACAAATGGACATACAGATTACACAAAATTTAAAGCAGCTTTCATTTAATTGTTGTATTTTGTCCTACTCGTGCATTTCAATGTCGTAAAACTTCTTATATTCTTGTCTTACTGAGGTGCCCAACAAGGTCGTAAAACTGATTGTTTGTATTATTGTCCTTTTGAGGTGCGTTACAAAATTGCATAAAACTCATTATTTGTATTCATGTCCAACTAAGGTGCCTTAGAAAGTAAAACTGTTGTATAACTAGTTGTTTGTATTCTTGTTCAACTCAGGTGTATTACAATGTCGTAAAAGTGAATGTTTGTATTCTTGTTCAACTCAGGTGTATTACAATGTCGTAAAAGTGAATGTTTGTATTCTTGTCCTACTCAGGTGTATTAAAATGTCGTAAAAGTGAATGTTTGTATTCTTGTCCTACTCAGGTGTATTACAATGTCGTAAAAGTGAATGTTTGTATTCTTGTCCTACTCAGGTGCCTTCTTTAGGTCAACATCGGGAGCGAAAAACGACAGCCTTCTGTTGGTTGGCATTGTGGTAGCTGTCGGCGTGATACTTTTAATTATTGTGGTAGTTGCTGGTGTGTTCTCTATGAAGAAGAAGCCAGAAAAGCCAACTCAAAAACCTGGTAAGTCTAGTTTACCCAAAGTCACGTTATGTTGGTATAAATATTTTTGATTCACTCCCTCTGTTTGTCGGGGTGGAATCGTTTACATCTTATTTCTCCCACTTTCAAGTTGAAACATTGTCGATGAACCAATACATAAATCCATCAATAGATAAACAATTAGTTAATCAATGTGTCGCTATTAACTCTTTTTAAAATAGAAAGTGTACTAAGCTAAGGGAAAGATACGTCTCGTGTAGAGAATTAGGCAAACAATTTGACACTAACAATGGGCTATACAACATGTGGCTGGTGGCAGGAATTGAACTCATAACCATCAAGACTATAGCCCAGCGCACATACCACATGACCAGGCATCCATTCATAACACTGTTTGTTAGCTGCTGCTGTGTAAAGGGTGGCGATCAAATTACATATATATATATACAGTGCTTTTTTGTGACGGTACGCACCGGTAAGGCGTACCGGCACCTTTTTCAATGTGGGGGAAATTATTACTTTTCTTGTATTTTAAAGTTTATTATTAATTTATTAGTAGTTAAAAGTTAGGCAATCTATCACTAGGTACCGGCACCTATTTTGTTTACCTATTTTGTATGTATGTATGTGTATATATATATATATATGATGCATTGGGGTAATTTTTTAGTTTGTTATTTAGCATGCGCTAGGCAAGAGATTAATTTGTATAGAACACTGCTAATGGTATGTTATCAATTGCAGACGACTCACCACCTGTAAGTTATCTTATTGCTTCTACGTCTGACTCAGGTATTGGAGCCTCGCCATGGTCTTTGTTGTCCAAATGTGTTTTGTTGATTTGACTATAGTTGGGATTTATATCAAAGTTATACAGATCTTTGCAATATTCTGTCCACATTCTAAGCGCCTCGGCTTCTTCAGAGTTCCATCGTTGTTTTCAATTACTGCAGTTCCAGCGTGTCTCTTATAACTCAATGTTTTAGAAAAAATCTGCCAGAAAATATGGGACCAAAAAAAACGTGGCCAAAAGAGTGGGTCCAAATTGTAATTATTCCACTGCCCAAGAAAGGGAACTTGAGATAATGCCAAAACTATGGAACGATACGTCTGATCAGTCATCGAGACCAAGATCATTCTAAGAATAAATGGGACAAACGTTTAATTGCATCGAAATTACTTTCTGTTCATAAGCAGAACTTAAAACTTTTTTCAAATCACTGAAAATAAATGTATAAATATTGTGTTTTTCTTGACTAGCAGATTTATCTCTCTCTGGTTCTGATAGCTTATCTCTTGGCTAATAATTCTAGATCTGTCTTGATGATCTGATCAGTTGGCTTATCTCTTGGCTAATAATTCTAGATCTGTCTTGATGATCTGATCAGTTGGCTTATCTCTTGGCTAATAATTTTAGATATGTCTTGATGATCTGATCAGTTGGCTTATCTCTTGACTAATAATTCTAGATATGTCTTGATGATCTGATCAGTTGGCTTATCTCTTGGCTAATAATTCTAGATATGTCTTGATGATCTGATCAGTTGGCTTATCTCTTGGCTAATAATTCTAGATCTGTCTTGATGATCTGATCAGTTGGCTTATCTCTTGGCTAATAATTCTAGATCTGTCTTGATGATCTGATCAGTTGGTTTATCTCTTGGCTAATCATTCTAGATCTGTCTTGATGATCTGATCAGTTGGCTTATCTCTTGGCTAATAATTTTAGATGATGTTTCGCAATTATTTTTTAGACGTGTTTATAAGAAAAAAAAAAAAGAAACAAAAAAAAAAAAAAAGAATAAAAAAAAAACAAAAAAAAAACACCAACAAAGACAGAGTAATGAATATCTTCCCCACTTATAACGATCTACAACAAATATTTCCTAATGAAATGTGCACACTCTCGCTAACACTACATTATGTATCATCTAGGCCAGTGCCCGCTGATCTAAACATGATCGCTAAGGG
The DNA here is from genome assembly GCF_947242115.1 of Biomphalaria glabrata. Taxonomy (NCBI): domain Eukaryota; kingdom Metazoa; phylum Mollusca; class Gastropoda; family Planorbidae; genus Biomphalaria; species Biomphalaria glabrata. The sequence continues at coordinate 21,412,488 of NC_074726.1, forward strand.
GTTCGATAGAAATATGTAGTTGGAACAAGCAAAAAGAATACCTTTTAAAACCAAATCTTATCTAAGGGGAAATAACCGCCAATTGCTATTATTTATCTAAAAATTACAGGGTTTCATCTCCTTTCTGCTCTGTAAAACAAAATAAATTAATTAGTGCTAAACGATTAACTAATTGGTTAATTTTTGGATAGATTCATGTCTTGTTATCGACTTTGAATATTTATGCACAATTTCAACTTGATCCAAGAATGGGAAGTGGCAGAATAATTGTGTAAAACGTAATGAGGGAACTAAATCCATATATATATATATATATATATATATATAATCAGCATGTTTCATCAGTTATTTACTCCCCATATTTCAAAATCAAACAAAATTATTAATCACCAACAATTATTGAACTAATTGTTGAATTTTTTTGATTGATTCATGTCTTGTCAGGTTCAATAAATAATTATGAAAAATTTCAACTTGATCCGAGAATGGGAAGTGGGTAAAAAAAAAACATAGCTACATACCTTTGACGTGACAGAGTGAGTTGATATAAACTTTGCAAAACAAAGGTAGATCGATATAACATGAGAGAATATTCTATTATCTTCTTATTAAGGACACTAACCATTGATTAGTTTACATTGTGATGTTGCTTATTCAGGCTGTCTTGAAGTCAACCAATTACTCTGCAGGCGTTTGGGTGTAATTGTTCGGGTGTATTCCGTGTAGTTGACCAACAAGTCAGACAAAACAAGACAACACCTGTTTTTAACAAGTGAAGAGATGTAGTCAACACTGACGAACAAATTTACATGGATTTATTCTGATAAAAGGCCACAGTAGAAGTCTCTGTCACTAAACACGTCGTTACCCTGGAGTGTTCTATCGCTAACTGATTTTCCGGTCTCTAACCCAACATATCCCAAACGTCACTAGTCCCGTTCAATATGCGTCATCTATGGTGCGTCGCTAAATAACTAACCTATATAAATAAGGTGTCTAACAGATTCCTCCCCCCCTTGAAAAAAAAATATGTCAATATTTTTCCACTACTGTCAAGTCTTACAAGGGCATTTTCAATTTAAGGGGAAGACAAACAAACATAAAATCTTGACATCTTCATCTTGACATCTTCATCCTAACTTGACAGTTCCTCCTATTCAATGTCAATGTTCATAACACTCCAGAATCATCTTCATTAGTACACAGTTCATCATGGAGGAAAATGTGGCATCTTATGGGCACGTCATACACTCACAAATGTTCTTCACTGGCAGTAATCTGATAAAATACAATATTTCAAAAAACAATTACAGACTTTATTTACACATTCAATAAATTTTTCCTTACCACCCTTTTATACGCTTTTGTCCATTTTTCTTTTATACTCACCATTTTCCATAGAACTAACTTTCATCAATGATATATGAAATGATTCACACAAAAAAAAAATATCCATACTTACTTTTAAATGCTTAACATCAAATTTACTTATCTCCCTTTTTCATAACATATAAATGGTGTCAATCTATTAATATATATTACATACTCAATATAATCATAGTTTATTTACAAAATTATTTCACTTCAATGTCATTCTAGACAATAGATCAGCTACAATATTCACAGATCCACTAATAGCTTTCACTTCAAATTTATATTCCTGTAGTGCTAAGAACCATCTATATACACGACTGTTTTTCATGCTCTTTTGCTGTATATACTGAATAGGTTTATGATCAGTTAATAATATGAATTTCCTTCCTATTAGATAGCTTTCTAGCTTAGTAATTACCCATATTACAGCTAAGGCTTCTCTTTCAATGACACTATATTTTTTCTCTGCCTCTGACAATTTTCTACTTACATATAATATAGGATGTAAGTTATCATAGTTCTGCATTAAACAACCACCAATAGCATTACCAGATGCATCAGTTGTGACATAAAATATTTTGTCTTTATCAGGTAGTCTTAATATTAATTCATGACTAAAAACATCTTTAATTCTGTCAATAGCTTTCACACATTCCTCATTACAAACTACTTTTTGAGGTTTTCCTTTTTTAAGTAAGTCATTTAATGGATTCACTATTTCTGCTAAGTTCTTTATAAACTTTCTGTAATAATTTACTATTCCTAATATGCTTTTAATTTGTCTTTTTGTTGTAGGTATTTCAATATTAAGTACTTTCTTTATGTTATCTTCAATAGGGCTAATCATGTTGTTATTTACTTTATGTCCTAAGAAAATTATTTCTTCCAATCCTATTTCTACTTTTTCTGCTTGAATTGTAAGTCCACTTTCTTTTATTATTTTGAACACTTCTTTTACATCTATCAAATGTTCCTTCCAACTATTATTAAAAATACATATGTCATCCAAATAGCAAATAACATTTTCTTTGTTTCCAATTATCATGTTCATCATTCTATTAAATGTGGCAGGTGCATTTACTAATCCAAAACTCATATAATTCCATTGAAAAATACCATATGGTGTTACAAATGCTGTGTAAGGTTTTGCATTTTCTGTTAGAGGTATTTGCCAATAACCTTTAGTTAAATCTAATTTAGTAAAAAATTTTGCTCCATTTAATTTATGTAAAATATCCTCTATATTTGGCATTGGATATGGGTCAAATTCTGTGATGTTGTTAAGTTTCCTATAATCAATACATATCTTATATCTCCATTCTTCTTTTTGGCTATCACAATTGGTGAAGCATAAGGAGATGTTGATGGTTCAATTATACCTGATTCTAGTAAATTGTCTATTTCTTTCTTTACTTTGTCTTGTAAATGTAGCGGTATTCTATATGGCTTAAGCTTGATAGGTTTTGTGTCTGTTACTTTAATGTCATGTTTAATAATATTAGTTTTTCCTGGTATACTGGAAAAAATTTCTTTGTATTCCTGTATTATTTTAGTTATATCTTTTGACTTTTCCTTAGTTAAATTATTAAGATTAATCTTTTGCCAAGTTTGATTCTCTTTTGTTTCTATTACAGGTATTTCCTTAATATCATTTTCATTGTGATTTTCATTTGTTATTATCATTAAGCATTCTTCTCTTTCTGAAAATGTATTTTCTATTTTCTCCTGAATGTTTTGTATTAACTCATCTTCTCTATCATGATACAGTTTCAAATTATTTATGTGATATGTTTTAATTTTCCCATTTATTTCAATTTGATAATTCACATCATTAATTTGTTTTATCACCTTGAATGGACCTTTCCATTGTTTACCAATTTTATTTTTCAGGTCATTTATCAATATTAATACATTGTTTCCTACTTCTAGTGTTTTCAATTGTCTTTTCTTATTTATATTCTCATGAGCACTTTGTTTGTATTTCTTATTGTTGTTATATGCTTGAGTCCATATTTCTTTCAATTCTGTTGTGATTATTGTTTCACTGTCATTATTTAATTTATTCTCATTGCCTATTAGATTTTCTTTAAAAACATCTAATTCATCTCTAGGTTTTCTTCCATGTATTATTTCATATGGTGAAAATTGTGTTGCTTCATGGATGTTGTTTCTATGAGCAAATAGTACATAGTTAATGTAATGATTCCACTTGTTCTGATTATTCTGAATTATTTTTGTTAGTGATCTTTTTAATGAACCACCATATCGTTCACATAAACCATTACTCTCTGGGTGGTAAACCGAAGAGTATATGTGTTGTATATTGTATTGTTTAGTCCATTTCTTAAATTGTTCTGACTTAAACTGAGATCCCTGATCACTCAATATAATTTTAGGTATACCATGTCTTGTAATTACTTTTTGAGTTATGGCATTAATGATATTCTCTGCACTTGTATTTGATAATGGGATTGCCTCTGGGTATCTACTAAACATGTCTATTACTGTTAGAATGTATTTGTTATTATTTTCAGTTTGAATTAAAGGACCTATTAAATCAATAGATACTTTCTGAAATGGTTCTGTAGGTTCATCCATTTCTTGAATAGGTGCTTTATTCACTAGGCTTTTGTTAGATCTCTTTTGACATATGTCACATGAGTTTATGTATTTATTGATTGTTGCTTTCATTTTGGGCCAAAATACTTGTTTTGACAAATTCCTATAACATTTCTTTACTCCCCTATGTGCTGCTAAATTATTATCATGTGTCATGATTAAAACATCTTTCCAATATTTCTGTGGTAAGACAAGTTGTTTTATTTTCTTGTTATCATTACTTGTTTGTCTAAACAATATTTTATTCTCTATACAAAATTTCTCCATTGGATTATTATTGTTTTTATCTGATATTCTTGAATAAATTTTCCCAATAATATTGTCATTCATTTGTTCTAATGCAAATGTGGGTGTTGTTTCTTTTTCACTTTGATATATTTGTGTTTCAAGACTATTTTGTGTTTCATTTTCTATCTCTCTTTCCTTAACATCTGTATTTTCTATTTGTATTACATTACTGGTTTCTTTTTCTTTATCATTACTTATAACATTTATTGTATTTTCCTGTTTCTCATCTTTTTTATCCATTGATCTTGTTATTATCATACTTGTTATATTTTGTGTTTCTATGTTTTCATGATTTTGTCTTATGTTTTTGTATTTGTTTTGCCAGTCTTCTAATTCTTTTCTTGAACATTCTTTAACTCCTTTTATGTTTCCTACTAACATATCATATCTCATTTCTGGTATTGCAATGCCATCACAATAACCAGTGAAAAATGGAGTTTCAATGTACACCCTTATAGCTTTAAATTCCCTTACGGTGCCATCTGCTAATTCTACTTTCTTAGTAAACCCTTTATACCAATGAGGTTTGACAAATTTAGTTTTTACTGCCAAAGTGTTACAACCTGAATCTCTGATTAATTCCACCGGAATTCTATCTACAAACCCTGGGTACACTGCAAAATTGTTCCTATTTCCTTCCATGAAATATATCCTATCTGTACCTTTATTTTTGTATTCCCTACTGTAACTCCTATTTCTATAATTTTCCCTGTCATTCCTATCTCTACTCCTATATCTACTGTTATTTTGTTCATTGTATCTATTTCTACTTCCAGACCTACTATTCCCTCTTCTACAGTTAGCTGCTATATGACCTTTTCCTTGACATTTAAAACATGTTATTTCACTATATTTTCTATTTCCACTATTTGATCTGTTTCTATTTCTACTTCTATCAACATTTTCTTTAGTGTATCCTATTAAATCTACTTTGCTCTTATCTCTATCAGAAAATGGTTTATTTGGATAGGCATTTTTGTATACTCTCATTATTTCTGTTATTTCATCTATAGTTTTTGGGTTTCTTTCTCTAATAAAAGATTGTAATTGAGGATCACATTTATTTACAAAGTTGTCCACTAGAATAAAATTTTTTAATCCCTCATAAGAGTTTGTCACTTTTTCTAATTTTACCCACTTATTGAAAAAATCCTTTTCCATATTAATAGTAGTTTGGGGTTCTATTCCTAATGATGGTATATTGTCAAAGTATTTCTTTCTAAAAGTTGTAGCATTATGACCATAAGCATTCAACAACTCTCTTTTTAAAACTTGATAGCTATCATCAATATGATGGTCATGATTTTGACATATTGTTAGAGCTTGACCATGAACAAAGTCTATCAGTATTTCAGACCAATCTTCTTCTGGCATATTAAATGTAGACATTTTTGCCTCATATCTTTTTAGAAAATCACCAATGTCATCCTTCTGTTCATCAAAACTTTGTATCTTCCTCTTTAGCCATGTCTGCGAATTAGGGTTGTCTCTTTGAGTGGTATGATTATTTGAGTTATTTGTGTTATTTCCTTGTTCAGTTTGAGCTCTGGCTTGTGCTGCGTCCAATCTCATCTTCTCCATTTTAGCTTCATGTTCTCTCTGCCTTTCTTGGTCCTCTTTTTGCTTCTCATATTCTTCCTTTCTGATCCTATCTTGTCTCTCTATCTCTTGTCTTTGACGTTCCGTTTCTTCCTTCACCACTTGCTGTACATAAGCTGCTAAGTCCTTTCCTTTTAACTCCATGGCCTTTCCATCCTGCATAGCTGTTTCCTTAACCTCCTTAAGGTCCACATATGATGATGTAGCCATTGTATTTTATATTTTATATATATTTTTACTTAGCCTATATTGGTTATGGCTATACTTTAAACTTATTTTATATTTAAGTTTTTACAAACTTTTATACAAGTTTTAAGTGTTATGTCTCTATCTATAGATTTAGTAAATGTGTAAATCTAGTCTGATTTATTTTCAGATCTGTTTATTAGATCTAGTATCACATAAATTTACATCTAGTATATTATAGTATATATAATAGTACTATTTAGATCTATAGTTATCAAGAGCACTATGACTATTAGATCTAGTATAAATAACTATGATCAATTTTAAAATTTGATGTGACTGAAGTGTCTAGAGAGTACTCAGTAGACTCTAAGACTGTCTAGAGTCTAGATCTAGAGTAGATAAAATAGATTTCTTAGATCCAATCCAGAACTTAGAGTAGACTTATGGTTCTATTTAACCATACGAAATAAATATGAGTATACAATGTCAAATATATCTTCAACAAGATATATATATCTAGAATGTACTACCTTCATTCATCTTTCAATTAATAATATTTCAAATTAGAGTCTAGATCAGATGATTTAATGTACCAAAGAGATGTACAACAATTTGTAGATCTAAATTTAGCCAGACGACAGTGTTTGACTACATAGCCAGTTTCGGCATTATTCTCATGGTAAAATCATATTTGATTTTAACCGCTCAAACTAAAATTATTTTAGTCTGATTCACAGTAAAAGAATCCTACCCGCACTTTCTATCATTAAGTCATAAAAAATACAGATCTAATTAAATTAATAAAAATAAATAATTTAAAATAATATAAACAAATGAAATAATTAAAATGAGACTATCGCTATGGGTTGGGATATGACAATATGGCACACAATGATAACGTCACGAAGTAACTAGGCAACAACGGATATGACGTTTACACAAACAAAACAAATTACAACCCTAAATGTATAATATAGTTTTTCATCTAAATTATGTCTTTACCCCGAACGGGTTTAAGGCTTCAGCACCACCTGATTTTACTCAGGCTAACATACCAAATTTAGACAAAATCTATTTCTAAGGGCAATCTAAACATATACTAATAAGAAAAATGGCACTTAGCTTTTGATAAGAAAGATCCCTTTGTTCGGACTCCCGAATATGCTAGATCACAACAAATTCCACTGCCTCTCTTCCAGTTCTGACTCTGTTCTCCGGTGCTACCAGTATCCCACGTAATGCCACAGATGTCCTGATATGCCACAGCAAAATGTCCCAGTTTCTTCGACGACTGTTGATGACCGTATGTGTAGTTCCGACGACTTTGTGTACACAGTTACTGACGAATAGTTTAACGGTTCTTCTGGCGATGACTTGATTTGTGTAGACGACTACTGACAAATAACAGTCTCTTGACGGCAACTTGATCTGGACGACTGACGAATAACGAATTTCTTGACGATGACTTGATCTGGGCTGACGAAAAACGACTTTCTTGACGATGACTTGATCTGGGCTGACGAATAACGGTTCTCTAAAATAGTTCACTGCTTCTGCTGCTACTCTGGTAGTACGACGAAGTTTGCTGTTGTACGTTGCTTCACTAGACCAAACTGTCCAATGTAGACTAGGTGAGACCAAGGTCACCTCCGACAACGTTCCGTTGTACGACTAACGGTTTTCAACGAAATTAAGTGGATGTAGCTGTTTCCACAACTTCACTATCAGCAAGTCTAGATATGGTCTAGATTAACGTATAGTAAATAGATTAATGTTCAGTACTGATAAATATTACTTCACTAACCTTCCAAAGGTTAAACACAGTGACCGTTATAAAGTGGCAAGCAACCGGTTCAATGAGCAAACTGCTCCACAAGAATCTCTCAAAGGGTAAGACGACAGAGCGATTTCGATTTAGTTAGCTACCAAACTTGTAGTACTCACAATACTTCTGACATCGGGCAAACTGTCCTTCTCGAAACTGACGAGGTAAAACTTGATACTCGATGTGGCTCCTATGACGAAGAAAAAATATGTCCAACAGGTTCACTAACGATCTCTCACCCGTTATGAATGAACGGTTTCTCTGGTTGTAGGTCGATTCAGCATATGACGATCAGGCTTTGATAATATACTGGTTAAGTAGACCAGACGTTGCGATGATTACTGTCCTGACGAAGGTCACCCTGAGTTAACGGCTCGTTGAACGTACGATCAAGAACATGTAGATCTAGAACAAAGTCACTCTGCGATGATTCTGTGTTCAGCCGCACTCCGATGAAATCTTATATCTTCGAGTGCACGACCCTCACCTGAGTAAACGTTCTGCTTCGAGGTCCGGTTTTATGTTCGGGCTTCGGTCGTCGGGGGTCGCCACTGTGATGTTGCTTATTCAGGCTGTCTTGAAGTCAACCAATTACTCTGCAGGCGTTTGGGTGTAATTGTTCGGGTGTATTCCGTGTAGTTGACCAACAAGTCAGACAAAACAAGACAACACCTGTTTTTAACAAGTGAAGAGATGTAGTCAACACTGACGAACAAATTTACATGGATTTATTCTGATAAAAGGCCACAGTAGAAGTCTCTGTCACTAAACACGTCGTTACCCTGGAGTGTTCTATCGCTAACTGATTTTCCGGTCTCTAACCCAACATATCCCAAACGTCACTAGTCCCGTTCAATATGCGTCATCTATGGTGCGTCGCTAAATAACTAACCTATATAAATAAGGTGTCTAACAACATTTATGTTAAAGCGAGAATCGACTACAAGGTGGCCACACTTTGTCATCAGTGTATCTATAATAAAGAAATGCCCTTGTACTTTAGCCAAGTGATCACTCCATAGGCCCCTTTAAAGAGCCCTGCGCTCAATGGACTCAACGCTTCTAGTGGTGTGTAATGTTATCACAGCGCCTTGAGCCTACATTTTGTTTGTTAACAGCGCTGTATACATTAAATTATTATTATTAATATTATTAAGTGACTAACGTTTTGTTTTTCTTAGTCCTCAGTCCGAGGCCACCCTCAACAAGCGCATCCAAACAAGTTCCAACAGAGTTTGAAATCATTAAGGATGAGTTTGGAACATTGGTGTAATCAGGAGAAACGAACCTTAGCGAAACTTGAATCCCTATCTTCACATCAAGAAATTGATTTGGCTGCCACTTTAGCTGTTTTCTGTTTTCCTCGTCCAAAGTTAACATCACAAGTAATGAATACAAATTGTCCTTGCACAATGTAAGTAGTAACATAAAAAAAAACAACTGTATAAATATATTTTATATTACACAAAGACTAATATAACAAGTAATGATTGGCTTCATTTATGTAAATGTTGACATTTTTACCTCATAGGAATGTATTTTTACTATATATAATTATATATTGTATATATTTATAACTACATCATAAAATTGTACAGTAAAACTTGAGATGGTCTTGTATAGAGCATTTAGTCTTGCAACGCTAAAGAAACATTATCAAATGTGTAATGAGTCTTTAATATGTTTACCATAATTGAATTTGAAAATAAGATACTAATTGTCAGATATTTAAAAAAAGCATCAAAGATAATCGTTAAATGACAATAAAAGACTAGAACCACTAGATAATTATTTTAGTTCTTTGTTTTTGTTCTTTTTTTATTTTTTTTTTATTTTTTTTACAAAGCTTACATCAACTCAGTCTGTCTGTCTGTCTAAAATTCTCTGATCAAGTTGAAACTTTGCACAACTACTCATTGGCATAGACAAGACAAGAATCAATTTTAAAAAGTAACGGATTAGTCAATTAATTACTTGTGATTAATTATTTTGTTTGATACGTGTTATTTTTGGATGGCTCTTTGGTGGCCTAGGGTTCATATTATTCTATTACTTGTAGGCATTGTCAGGATGGATACCTGTACGTTTATACCTTCATACATCTCTCGTAAATGAGGAAATAACTCCTTATGAAGCAGACACAAAGAATAGGTTTAATGTATATAATGATAACAACAAACACCACATATGAAATGATACCATCCACAATATTCAGTAATAATCCCTTTTAGAAATACTTATCAATAACTTATTGACTCTTTATAGAAATACTGGTACACATCTCAATTCACTTTATAATAGCTCAATAGCTTTCTTACGTGACTACATTCAATGACTGCTCCTTACTGACTGAGTTTGAGGTGGTGACACTGATCCTTCAATATTCACAGATACGGCTAAATTTGTTGGGTTTAGTCCCCTTTAAAAAAAATTGTTAACGCTATTTCTCCATCACGCATTCTCCAATCAAGATGATACTTTAACCAAATTATTTATTGTACCTGACAAATCATGAAGCAATAAAAACAAATATCCAATTAGTCAATTAATTATTGGTAATTAATTATTTTGTTTATCAAATAAGAGAAATAACTTATAAACTTTTGATAAGCTTTGTTTTTTTTTGTGTGTGTGTTTTTTTTAAGGATTTTTTGTATTTTATTTGTTTAATGTTCTTTTTTAGTTGCTTTTAGCAACAGCTTCTTAAAAAAACAACAGCTTATTTTTAAATAATTTTTATCAAATATTAATTAAGTTTGTTTATAATGTTTTTTTTTTTTTTTGGCTTATATTTTTTTAGGTATGATTTTTTTACTAGCTTGCAATGCTTTTATTTGTAACGTTTTCCCCACTCCCGTTTTTTTGTGTGTGTTCATTGAAATGTTTTGCCTATAAGGTACTAATTATTATTAGTATAGCTTTGGTCCAATCTCATTTGTGGACCAGTGGGTGGGAGGGGGTATCTAGAAGTTGGTTTTCCGTGCTCAGTAAACACAACTCTGCTTGAGTCGGGTGTCGAACCTCGATCCCCCTTCTAGGTAGCCAAGCCAAGCCAAGTTCAAGCGCACTTGGCCTCTCGACCACGCTTCCCTTATGTTTGTGAGTTCTAATGATATGGTCATGCCACCTGTGTTTTTTTTTTTGTTTGGTTCTGTATATGAGATCATTTTATAATCGCATGGCCATATCTGCATTGAAAATACATACGGTTCATAAGCAGAAAACGTGTTGTTTTTTTTCAAATCCAGAAATCACCGTGCTGGTTTGATCCTGCTCAGGCGATCAGTTTGAAGTCACATTGACTTTGAAGTCACATAGACTTTGAAGTCACATAGACTTTGAAGTCACATAGACTTTGAAGTCACATAGAGGATGGCTGCCTGGTTGTGCGGTTTGCGCGCTGGACTGTCGTTTGGATTTATCGATGGTCCCGGGTTCAAACCCGGCCCGCTCCCTTCCCCCGTCGTCCTGCAGGAGGTTTGGACTAGGAAGTAAACTATCTTCAACTCTGAAGTAACATCCGAAACATGTAAAACATTTTACAAACAAACTTTGAAGTCACATTGACTTTGAAGTCACATTGACTTTTCCGTCTTTGTGCATCTAATAGCGTCTTCAAGTTCTCACTCGCTTCCCATGACAAGAAAACAGGCAAAATATTTTTTAAAATTCTTTTTTTAAGGGAAAGCGCTCTGCACTTACAATTGTATCTCTCAATAATGTAGAAGTTATTTTCTTTAGTCGATATCAAACAAAATAATTAATTGCCAATAATTTATTGACTAATTGGTTAATTATTTAATTGATTCTTGATTTGTTTTGTACAGAATATAAGTCAAGGGACAGAAGACATGATGTCTGCATATTTTATTCTAGTTTTCTTCTTAAAAATAATTTTAATAAAAAAATAAAAAAAAAATAAATAAATAAAAAAAAAAAAAATATATATATATATATATATATATATATATATATATATATATATATATATATATATATATATATATATATATATATATATATATATATATATATATATATATATATATATATATATATACACATATATATATAACTTTAGAATACGGTTTAACTCTTATTACTTTTTATTGAAACAAATGGGAAATAATCCGGCGTAAATAACAAGCGAAGAGTTCCGCTCAATTCTCTGAAAATGGGAAGTGTTCTGTTAGAGTAGAAGTCTAGGAATCACTGGGCTAGAGTAACACCATTAGCAAAATCACCGAGCTTTTAAATTCTACGATGCCGCATTGGACCGTAGACTAAGCAGTAAAGTAGCAGTTATACTAATAAGTCTTTTTTTTTTTCAACTTTTCAAAATAATAATGGTTGACTTTCAATTATTCTCAGTTACATGCTTGTCACTAATTTTATTAATTGCAAAGCCTCAAAGAAAAAAAAATTTTTGACACGTAACAACAAATAAACAGTATTACAGTAGCAGAGGTCAAGGTTAGAGTTTATATAAGTCTCATACATTGTTTTCTTTGGCTACAGTTACTGTCTGCACTACTCTTTGTTAAAACATAGAGAAATGTTCTTTTCAATTCGTTGTATTGTTTTTCCAAAACAAAATACTTTAGCCGTACTCCGTTGTTGTCATAATAGACCTACTTCAATAGATTTACTCGATTTATGTATTACCTTAAGGGTTGGCAAACATCGTGACGTAATCTTTATCCGCCTATGATCGCAGAAGACACTCTTCCCTCTCTAATAGTAGGTTTAGATCAATTAGGTCAGGGATGCTCAAAGCACGGCACGCTGACCACATACTGCCCGTGATGTGATGTTATCCGGCCCTATAAACCGTAAGTTCAGTTCCATTAGACTTTTTTCTTATACCTTTTGTTCGCAGTTGCGGCCCGTTACTTTTGTGTCGGAAATTGATATGGCCCCAGGGTTGAAAAGAGTTGAGCATCACTGAACTAGGTAAATGCCAGCCCTGTATTGGCTGCACAAAACAAACATTTGTACTTCTATTTAGAATGTTGACGAAGTATTGATTAAGGAAACATTTCATTACAATTGAAACTACTGTGGTCAATACTTTATTAAACAAGACGAGGACGCGACGAGAGTAAGTGCCCTTGTCTCTTCTGTTGCGTTTCCAAACAACGATCACACTTATATACAAGGGGAAGAAACTGTGGATGGACATTGTCACAACATGACCTCAAATACTTGAAGTAATCTGTAATAGAAATATTAACCTCTTTAAAATTGTTTTAGATTTTGTAATACATACTCTTAATAATAGCTCAACTGATATCGGATTCCTTAGTATGTGTTGAGTGTTGAAATGCTAATAAAATATCAGATATTATGAATTATTCAATGGAAATGGAAACATCGTTTTGAATGTACGAGGTTTTATGGGAAAAAAAAATTCACAATACATCTTGATTTTTCTTCGGAAATTTAACAATAGATTAACTTTTTAGAAACTTAACTTTAAAAAAAAAAATGAAACGCACAATATGGCTGCTCTGGATAGTCACGTCTGCTGTTGGCTTGACGTGCAGAAATAAAAATATTTGTTCGAAACTGTTTCTAGACAAAGCCGTTGAGCCGATTGGCTGTAATGAGACGTCGATGTGGACTTTTCCAAGTTGGTCAAAACTGGCATGTGCTCTGTCCTGTTTGGCCACGAATTCGTGTGCAGTTTTTAGCTATTCAAGGGAGACAAGTACCTGCTCCATTTGTCAAGGGGATGTAATACAGAATTTGACTTTCACCTCAGGCAAAGTTTTTTCCTGGCCATATAAGTATTACAAGACAAAGCTAGAGTCTGCTAACGTTCCTGATGGAATCAATATTGGTGCTTTGGTATGTATGGAAAGTTAAACGGAATTAGCGGACATGTTTCTTTAAGCGTTTTAAAAAATATGTTCAAATTATATTGGAAATGTTCACGATAAACAAAATGTCAAGGAAGATTAATTGAACTTCACTTTTGCCAACTCTAAATAAGATTAAGTCATAGAATCAAAGTCTAATGTTTCGTACATATTGAAACAGTTTTATTCTTTACCGCAGTGGCTTGGAGAAGCCTAAGCTATCGAAATCGAATTCAGGTCGCTCCCTTTTTTTTAGAAATACATTTAAAAAGCAATCACCCAGATACCCTCTCTTTCTCCTCCACCCCCTCCCACTCCTTTGCAACTAGTCCAGTCACTTGATAGAATCATAGCATTTTGAGAAAGCTAAAAGCATTAAATTACGCTTAACAAGAACAATTGGAAAACAGCTTTTCTAATCGTACACATTTATTGTTACTATTATACTATAGAACTATTACAAATTTAATTACATGACTGATCTAAACTAATGGGCTTTGTTGTGTTTACTTGTTTCGTTTCTTTGGTTTAAAATTAGAGTTATTAATCGGGCCGTAAGCACATTTTTCCTTTCCTATCTTTTGCATTTTTCAGTTCCCGTTTTAAATTATTTTGCTATAATTTTAAGTGTGCCTGATAGAATAAAAAATTCTGCAAAAAAATACGGGTAGTTGGGATAAAACCCGATATATGTTGTAGTATATATAGGTCTGTGGTTTTATATTATATAACTTTCGTAACTTCTTCTATAGAGAAATGACTTTTGTAATTTCTTTTACTGAAAATTTGGGCTATTCGCGTCTGACACATATATAATTTTTATGTGCAGCAACAAAGCCCACTTAATATAGCGTAATCGTCTTTTTTTTTAAAAGTAACGTCTGTGTATTGTTAAGGCTTCCGCTCGGTGTTAATTCTATGAACTATAACTAGTGTAGATCTACGTCTGACTGGAAGTAATACCGAACTCAAACTACTTCAGTAACCCCGGCGAAAGGCCGAAACAATCAAATATGTAGTCGACGCTGATGTTGTTCTACAAATATATTTAATCATCACGAAGGAATCGTCCGATGTCAGCTATGTCCGTAAATCTGTATATCTATTCTACTGCTCTACAAGAAGCGTCTTCTTTGTAGCGTCACTTAGAGCGTTCTTGTTTTTTAACCAACTTTACGTCATCGTCGCTAAGTAAAACTTTACCCTATTCCCGAAACAAATAACTAATTCCTAATCATGTCGTAACAGTATATAAGATATATAAGCTTTTTTTATTAAAAAAGTGTTCCTTTTTTGTGTGTGTGTATTTTGCTTGTTTTACTAAGATATTTTGATTCTAATTTCAGGTTCATTTGTTTGGCTACTTCTATGGAGACGTGGCTACATCTGGGTTTGTGCGGCTAAATCCTTTCTATTCTTCGCCCCGTTTCCCACTTTGCCTGCATCTTAACAACAGCCATATAGTGGTCCACAGCACCCAGAGCCGTATGAGGTATATCCAGTTAAGTCCTGACGCACTTGAAGTCAACTCAACACATACAGTGGACATTCTGGTGGCCGACAACGGCTATCAAGTTTTTCTCGACGAGTCTTTTATTGCGTTTGAGCCTCATGTATTTCCTTATAATATATCTAAGAACATTCAGGTTAGTGGAAGTATTGAAATCTACGAACTGATCGTCTAACAAATAACTGTGGTGGTCATTAAGTGACAACTGACCACTTGGCTGCCCTAATTAAGGGAAAGTCGAGTTTGAATCTTGATTCACCTAGAACAATCTGAAAATATTGTAGTTTCACTCATATGTTTGTACGAATGATGAACTTATGCAATAAAAAGTCTAAGAAAACAAATACTTAATATGAAGCTTTTCATAATAAACTGTACAATGTCAAGGACGCTAAATTGAATTTCACTGTTGCCAACTCAATAAAAAAAAACGTCTTGAGCTATAATTCTATCAATAGCTCAATAAAAGAAGTAAAGGCTATTTTTTCAACCCTAACCTATGTAACATATAATTTAATTTTTAGATCTAGATCTAGTAAATGAACATCAAAAATAAAGAGTACTCTCGTCTCATAATTATTACTTTGCAATTTTTAGATACATAATATTCTTTATCAAAAGACTGAACGCAACACTATGTTGTGATTTTTTGTTTATTTTTGATAATTAATTACTAGATCTAGATCTAAAAAATAAAATTATATATTACATAGGTTATGGTTGAAAAAAAAAAACTTAGACTTCTTTGAACTACTTTACAAAACAACGCCTTGATCCAACTTTCTACACAATGTTCACGATCAATCAGTCGCGGATAAGAATTTATTTCCGGTTTCTAGTCTAGTAGTAGATATAGGTCTATGGGTCTAATGCTACCTCCATATTGATATTCTTGTGTGGTATTGACGGAGGAGATGGTCAAATGTGCATTCTGTAGTGCTAAAAGGTGCACACTAATCTAAGGCATTTTAAGGTCTCGAGAGATAATCTTTTCCCTTTGCAACTTCTTGTGTGACTAAAGAGTCCAATCCTTGATACACAGCTACGGTCACAGTTTGGGGCAAATGTAATCATTAGGCGCTTTTGCACTTTCACCCTTCTTTCTATTACTGTTGTGTATGGCATCTGCAATCCATGACCTTTCCTTTATGCTCTCTCTCCATGTGGATCTATCTAGTGCCACTTTTCCCCAGCTGCTAGTGTCGATTTTGAAGAGCTTTATGTCGCGTTTGCATACATCAGTATACAGTAAAAGTGGTCGACCAGCGGCTCTCCTGTTAGAAGTATGTCTTGTGGGAGTCGACCTAATCGTCATGTTAGAAGTATGTCTTGTGGGAGTCGACCTAATCGTCATGTTAGAAGTATGTCTTGTGGGAGTCGACCTAATCGTCATGCTAGAAGTATGTCTTGTGGGAGTCGACCTAATCGTCATGTTAGAAGTATGTCTTGTGGGAGTCGACCTAATCGTCATGTTAGAAGTATGTCTTGTGGGAGTCGACCTAATCGTCATGTTAGAAGTATGTCTTGTGGGAGTCGACCTAATCGTCATTTACCTGTTCATGTTCAAACAAAAAAATGTAAACGTTTATTCTGTACACCTGATACACCAAAATGCTATTTATAGTTTTGTTTTCGCCATGTATCTCCAACAGATGTTTTACAGACTTTGATTAACTTTTTCATCAAATACATTGTAAGTCTAGATCTAGGTTTTAAGGATTGCGTTATCGTATTCTTCTTTGTAAGGATCTTTTTAGCCAGATTGTCCTCTGGTGTAATAATGTCTAATAAACTTAGCACACGCCGTTTACATTTATAAATGGTGTCAACATGTAAGTCTTAAAATAGATAGTTCTATAGTTCAATTTGGAGATGAACTACGCTGTAGTTTCCAGATCAGGTATCTCTCCATTTAGTCATTCTCCTCCAACTTACTATAAGGAGGTTTTTATATAATGTTCTATGGAACATCGTGTGTCTGTATATTGGCGTTGTCATTTATGAATTTATATTTGTAGATATATTTACAGTTTAAAATTATATATATTTTAAAGTATTAACCGTTATGTTATCTCTAATAGTGTTTCTCATTATATTTAGCACCCAATAAATATATTTCAAAACAAGTTAAGAACAATCACAATTAAAACGACCTGAGAAAATTGCACTAAACCAAACAGACTATGTATGAAGTCATGTGCTTCTTGTAAAACACAGATGTACATTTATTAACAACTATTCACTCGACAAGAAAATTTTAAATGAAATTTGTTTTATAAATTATTTTTTTTAAATGATGGATCAAAGAATAGTTTAGTCAATAAAATTAAAAGATGTGAAGTAGATGTACCCTTTCAGACCTATTGATCTATAGGGGCAGATGATGTCAAGTAGGAACATATCCGTTCTCTTCGAGAACCACAGACACCCGCACACAAAGGCACGCACACTTGCTCGCACGCAGGTGGTCTCAGCGTTGTTAATAATTATTTTTATATGCGTAGTAGTGCAATCCCGCAGAGATGATATGAAGAACTCCCGCAATTAACTCCAGGAACCACGAGAAGCCTGGGCTCTCAGCGACCGCAACGTACCATATCAGGATACTCAGTATCAGGCAAAACCCTAATCATAGGACAGAAAATTAGTAATATAAACAGCTCTTATCTTTTAATCAATTAATAAATACCTACTTTATGAAGCTAATGGTGGTCTAAGGTTTCTATTCTATTTATTTCTTGTAATCTCTATTATATTTCCAAGGGCCCTGTTTCATGTACTGACCGACATATTACTAATTCTACCACTTGATGAACATTTAAGTAGTCATTACTTTCCGTGTGCCTAGAACATCTTTCACCATCGAAACCACGACCTTTTTAAATTTACCAAAAACGATATTTTATTTTCAATGTAGACCCAATATGGTTTTTGAAGCCGACATAACAAAAAGTACAAGATTAAACTTTTTATTTAAACTGTTTTTTTGTGAGTATATTTCTCCTTGGCTCAAAACTTGCTTTTTTATACATTGTATAAAGTAAAATTTTTTTGGTCATATAAAGCCAATATTAACCGAGTTAACCAAAGTTAAATAGAAGTATAAAATTACTATTTTGTGTGTTGATGGAAGTAAAAAAAAGGGCTCTAGGTGAGAGAGCGTTACGACATCAAAGTGATAACAAACGAAAAAAGGGCTCCTACCAGAAACAATGAAATACTTATATATTGAATTACGAAACCGAAGAAAAGTTAGCAATTGTATGTAAAATCATTTTTAGAGGTGGTAAATGGGAAAGCTAGAAAAGTGAAGCTATAACTCTCAGCCCAGAAGGGCCAAAATATGTTACAGGAGAGTTAAAATGGGGAGGGGGTGTTTCCGGCCAAATATTATGTGAGCGTTCGAAACGAAGGATGCAATTGTTGAAAAGGCTCATGCCGAAAACCATCAGAGAGTTTTTAAGACTAAGACTAAGACTAAGACTGCTTTATTGATCCTTACGGAAATTTGTTGTGATTACAAGGACTCGTTTCTCATATAAAGACAACACAACAGAAAAATACACATAAATACAACAGACAACATAAAGAGTTCATTCAGCGACTACACACAGGTATCTTGGTGCATTTCATGTTCCCTGATCAATGAGTGGCGGTGATAGAGTCTGACCGAAAATATTTGAAAATATTTTGATGAAGAGCTGAAAAGTCGATGAATACTCAGAGGTCTTATATGTAGGACTATTTCCTAAGGCGTAAGACAGAGATGCCTTCATGCCAAAAAGGAAATGTGTATTCACGGACCTGGAAATGTGTATTTTGAGGGGCAAATGGGTATTTTCCTAAATAAAAAGAAATATATTCATTCAAGCATGTAACATACACGAAATGTAGCAATCCTAAAACAGCGTAAAGTTACATAAGACATTTTGTACATGTGTCAAAATATTTACACTTTTAATCTTTGCAGAATATGTTCGAATGATGCCGTTCTTGTCACTTGGGAATGTTTTTATGATCATCATGCCTCTAATGTAGTCCACATTCCATAATAGCGGCAACAGAAAATTCATTCAAAAGAATGTGTATTTTTGTTACAAGTGAAATTAGACTTACACCAGATCTAATGGTTTGCTTAGCTGGATCAGTGACAACAAATTCTATAAAAGTAAATTCTGTAATTCTGTAATTTCTTTAAAAGTTATCCAGACACTGGAAATAGTTTATCACATGTTGACAAAAAAATTCAGATTTTTTTCTTTCAGACAATTCTGTGTAGAGTTTGCAATAAAAGTTTTGGCATCCTCTACAATCACAAACAACAAACATTTTAAAGATATCTTTTCAGGCAGGTCATCCTAATTAGTCATTAGGCTAAATTTGTTTCTAATATAAAAGCTGAGCTATTAAGTCTGCTGAATAGCTATTGTAATACAAAGCTATTTATTCTGGTTTCTGATGCTTGAAGTTGTTTTATAAAACAAAGATGTATTGAAGGAGGGCGCAAGGAATCAAGAATTTAATAATTTTTGTCAGCATAATTGAAGCTTTTCTTTTGCAAACACGCTCAGACTTGAATGCCCCTGATTTCTTTCTTTGAATTTAGGCCTTCATAAGTAATGAAACCTAGCTAGTCGCTAGTGACTATAACAGTAGCCCTTGATCTAACACTGCAGATACGTTCAGCAAGTCAGGGAACATCAGTTCAATTCCCTTTATCATGCTAAGAGATTAAGCTCAACCAATATTTCTTCTATATTAAAACATCTGCCCTTCTCACTTTCATCTCAAAAGAAATCTCTCCTAACATTGGTGGTTTAAAAAAAATCAAATCTAGATCTAGAATAGCACTGTCGTGAAATACTAGTCTAGATCTAGACCTATACAAAGTTAGAATAGCCAATTTCCCCCCCCCCTTTTTTTTTGCATTATATTTTATAAATGATATAGGAGATCAATAAATCTCTTTATAACTTTATAAGATTGCAGAAATTGCTGCTTTTAAGTAGATCTAAATCTAGTTACAGCATCAATTAAAGCATTCTGTCACAGCAGCATAATAAAACTCACCTGCTGCAAAAAGTGTACCCCAAACAATTTTATATGAATTATAGTCCGATTTGTTCTCCAGCACTATCATCACTGAGAAGGCAAACCCCACAAGGGAACACAGTAATCCAATGATGGCGAATGCTGCAGTAGCGAAGATTTTAACTGTGGCAAAGAGAAAAAAAGAAGAATGTTTGGAAGGGAAAAAAATATTTTAAAAATTATTTTTAAAAAACGTTTACATTCAGCATAGTTGTATTCATTAGTTTGGATCAGTTATGTAATTAAAATGTAATACACGTAGAGCAACAATAAAAAAAGTATATATATATAAAAATATATATATAAATAAAGGGTGTATAACTAGTAGCTCAAGCCGACAATGTACTTACTCAACTAGAGACGTTCTTATGAACGTAGAAGATTGTATAGTCACGTACTGTTTCCATAGTCCTGTCGAATTTCATGCTTGTGTTTACTAAGACTCAGTGACGACCCTTAAAAGGACTAACTCAACTTATGCCACTGCTTAACTGAAGTACTATTTCTTTCCCTTGTTCGAGATACCAAACATAATAATTAATTACCAATATCTAATTGACTATTTGGTTATTAGCGGCCCCCAAAAGGGGAAAAGACGCTATTAGTTTTGTGTGCAATGTCTGTCCGTCTGTCCCGTTTAAATCCCGTAAACTTGAAAAAATAGTGAAAATCCGACATCATAATATTTTAGACCATTTAAAGTTCTGATGCAAGGGCGACTTTTTTCTTATCTGAAAGCGAAAAATCTAATTTTTTAAATCATTCATGCAAGCATTTTTTTCATAAAAATACACCACTTTTACAACTATTCACTATTTATAGTAACAAACACGGGACGATCCTTATTAGGGGAGATTATCATTTACCACATTTCAAACACATTTATGCAAACGGTTTAAGATTTTAAAAAAAATATATTTACTAAGTTAAGTAAGTTCTGTTATACTAACTACTACATTCACATAAAAAATGTTTTGTTTTTTTTTAAGAGAAAAAATCTATTTAGTATCCATATAAGTTGGACATAATTTAAAACAACAATTAATTAGTAGGTTCTCATATCATCGCGTGAACTGCAGATTCTACATTATTATCAAAGAGCTGAGCCGAAGGTTCTTCGAGCTCTAGGTTTGAAAAAAAAAAAACCTGATTGAACAGGGAAAAAAAAAAACCTGTTTGAACAATCGTTCTGTCTGGAAGAGATCCGAGTCAATGCCTATGTAAAGCATTGCTATTTCCGATATATCTGGCACTCCGGGCGCATGGGCTAGAAAGCATGGCCGAAGGCCGAGTATACCAGGAACCTCCGCCATTTTCTTATGTTGTACCAAGCTAACCATGCAGGACCACTAGCGGATCCAGAACTTTTGGGGGGGGGGGCGATTATTTTCCAAACCCTAACCCTAACTTCCTGTAAACCCTAACCATATGCATAAACGTGCGTACAGCACACATATATATATAACACACTCTATTCTCAAATTTTATCATTAGTAAATATAAAATGAAAAAGGGTTGTACCAGGTGGGAGGGGCGATACATGCAATCACCCATCGGACAAACCAATACTTTTTCTTTTTGTATTATAGTTAAGAAATTACAAAATTAAAAAAATCTGTCACAAATATAATTTATATATGCTATAAATTAAATTCTTATATCGAGTCGCCCCAACACACACCCATTCTTTAATGCCAAATGCAATCATTAGCAGAAATTATAAAAAGGAGAGAGGATTCATCGTTTTCACTCTACCGCCCCTCCCCATCCAGACGAAAAAATGATGTTTTAAAACAGAATAGTCAAATATGGCGACAGAGTTTATGCAATTTCACATGAATTTATCATAATTTTTAAATAAAGACTTTGCTTTGGAAAATTTAGAATTCATACGAAATCTTTCAGTGTTATGGCACGATTGGGCATTAGTTATTTGTTTCGGATTTAAGGGGAAGTTTTTTTTTAGTGACGATGACGTGATATAACTTTAAAAAGTAAGAACACTCTAGGAGACGATATAAACAAGACGTTTTTCTTATCACCGTAGAAATAGAAAATCATTATATAGACGGCTAGCAGTAGATAACATTCGACGGTTCCCTTCTTGAGTATTAAACGTGTTTAATGTTCAACACTAGCGTCGACTACCTCTATTGATTGTTTTGGCCTTTCTCCAGTGTTCCTGTTCCAGCATTAAGTTCGGTGTTACCTCCATTTGAGTTTGTTTGTATTTCAAGTACTTGACACCGCGGAAGCGCTCAACATCAGTATAGGAGTAACGATTGAGATAAGTTCTGAACCCAAATATTATTTTTCTGGTCGCCTTTTTCCAACCTTTACTCAATCTGATATTTTTCTAGTTAAATAAATTTGGGACAATAGCTCACAATTTATGATTGAATCCTAAAAATGCAAAAAAAAAAAAAAATAGAGTAGAATCTAATTAGTCCACTTAATTTCTCCTCCCACTTTCAAATTTTTTGTTTAGAGCTTTGAATTTAGAGCTTTCTGTAACAAAATAAAGTTACAAACATGCCTTAAGCAAAATGTATCACGTACAAATGAGCTTTTTTAAAATATTATTTTTTAAATAAGTTTTTTTTTTCGGTGGCGATCCTCAAAGCCTTAATCTAAATATGTGGGGTATCTTCAAATCGTTTTATTTGCAATGTAGTAAGGGCCTAGAAATTCATATTAACATATTTTTCACGTAAAACATTATTCAAAGGGTCACTTTTGAATAGGATGAATAATGAGCTGTAGATGTCAGGAGAATGCGTTTCTGCAGTGAAGAATGCAAGAAAACGCATATGGCGTCGGGGTCTCGCCCCGAACCCCACTGACGAACAAATGTCTGGAGAATGCGTTTCTGCAGTGAAGAATGCAAGAAAACGCAAATGGCGTCGGGGCCTCGCCCCGAACCCCACTGACGAATAATGAGCTGTAGATGTCTGGAGAATGCGTTTCTGCAGTGAAAAATGCAAGAAAACGCTTTTGGCGTCGGAGCTTTGCCCCGAACCACACTGGGGAAGCTTACAGCGCTCCCCCAAGCTATCAAGATAAAGGCCTCAGCATGACTGTTGTTTTTCGCTACTTTGTAAGAAACACTGCTTGCTTTTTTTTATTCTCATATATATTGTTATGACATGATTAGGAATTAGTTATTTGTTTCGGGAATAAAGGGAAAGTTTTACTTAGTGACAAATGACGTGACAGATCTTTAAAAACAAGAACACTCTAGACGACGCTAGAAAGAAGACGCTTTTCTTATCACAGAAGAAATAAGAAGCATTATAAAGACGGTAGTAACAGACGACATTCGACGGTTCCTCTCTTTGGATATTTAAAGTGTTTATTGTTCATCACTAGCGTCGACTACATTTATCGATTGTTGGCCTTTCCTCGGTGTGCATGTTCAGCATTGAGTTCGGTGTTACCTCATTTGGATTTGTTCCTAGTTCAAGTGCTCATCACCGCGGAAGAGCTTAATAATATATATATATATATATATATATATATATATATATATATATATATATATATGCTGTACGCATGTTTATGCATAGGGTTAGGGTTTACTGAGCGTTAGGGTTTGGATTTGGAAAAAATATCCCCCCTCTCCAAAGTTCTGGATCCGCTAGTGCCTCCCATTAAGAACAAATAAAGACGAAAAGTGGCCCGAGAGGGGGGGGGCGGATAAGTGAAAGTGCTGCTAGAATTTAAGGGGCCCAAAATATGAGTGCGTGCATGTGTCGGGGCCGCATAATAAACGTGTCTTTCCAAAAAATCAAGTCAAAAGGTTCTGTCGGAGAAATTAAGATGCGCAGGCTAAAAAAACAAAACAAACAAAATGTAGGTTTCAGAGAGAGAGATAAAGAGAGAGAGAGATGGAGGAAGAATGCATGTCAACATAGCAGAGAACATGAAACTGAACAGTGTGGGTGCTAGAATACCACCCAGTTTTATCTCATTCAAAGGGCTCTGATAATTCTCCACTCTTCTAAACATAGTCATTCATACCACCATTAAATAGTCTCACTATGGTTAAGAATATTTTTGTGGACATTTGTACGTAGACACAATCTCAAAGAGTCTTTTTCTGCTAACAGTCAACTAGGACTTAAGCAGTATGTCAAATATACATAGTCACTAGTAGGCGTGGTGGCTGAGTCGTAAATCGCTTGTTTTTTAACCGTGGGTCCCGGGTTCGAATCTTGATGAGGATTGGGTTTTTACTTCAGGGATCTTTGGGGCGCCTCTGAGTCCACCCAACTCTAATGGGTACCTGACATTAGTTGGGGAAAAGTAAAGGTCGTTGTGCTGGCCACATGACACCCTCGTTGACAGTGGGCCATAGAAAACAGATAACCTTTACATTATCTGCCCCATAGATCACTAGGAAATGTTACTGTTTTAACCTCACTAACCTTTTCTGTCTTTGATGTCCGCCATGTAATCGTACTCCCCGCAAATTGGAATAGTTTTGGCACAAGCTTTCCACAGTCCGCTACTAGCTACTTTATTCTCGGACCAGTTCGGTGTTAATATGGCAACGATGTTAAAGATGATGGCGATTAGGGCAATGGCGCATGCCGCTTTGATCATATTGCTTTTTATCATTTTTGTATTCGTGTTCTGTCAATGAGAACAAATAAAGGGAAAAAAACACCAAATAGTTATAATAATCTCATTGGCCTCCTTTAGTTGTAGAACGACTATGGTTCATCTCGCACACTTCCTCTTGTGGCTGTGGAACCCTAATTTTGGAGAGACACTCCCGTCCACAAATATCACAGGTTAAGGTGGCTTTTGCTTCGGTGGTAGAGGAGCTGGCCGTTTTTCGGATTGTCCGTTTTTCTTCCAGGGCTGAGGTCCATGTTCTTTTGATATCCATAGCTTTCTTGGTCACTGTCTCTCTCCATCTGGTGCGGGTTTGAGTTTTTTAGTTTTTGGCACATCGGCACAATTAGGCCATGTCGTGCCCGTAATCCTTCAAGGATTACTCTCCTTTACAAGAGCTAAATTCTATACAGTTAAATCATTAAAGACAAGGTCTATTCACAGTTAAATCATTAAAAACAAGGTCTATTCACAGTTAAATCATTAAAAACAAGGTCTATTCACAGTTAAAATAGTAAAGGTAGTAAAAGGTCGAGGCAGACTTCCCTATGCGTTTTTTGTTTATCTCCTATTCTAGAGACAGGTCATCTTGAATTGTGGATCCCAAATAGCAGAATTCATTTACGGCATCCAGCTTGTTATCGTCTATGAGGTTGGTGCTGTAGCAGGTCGTCCCATAACATTGGTTTTCGTCGTGCTAATAGTTAAGCCATACTCCTTACAGGCCTGAGAGAAGCGGGACATTAGTAACTGAAGTTCCCGGAGGAAGCCGGGAGAAAGTGACAGGAAGAGAGATGAAATGCTGATGTTTACATAAATTCTTATAATAGTAAAGTATTACTAGAATAAAACCTGAGATCGTATTATTATTTTGAAGAGTCTTGTGTCCTAACAAGTGGCTTCCTCCTTTTTACATTCCTTCCATTCATTACACCAATTCGCAACTTTATTCACGCACACCATGCTGCGCTTCGACCGTAACATTAGGGAAAAGTAAATGCGGTTGGTCATTGTTCTGGCCACATGACACGCTCGTTAACCGTGGGCCTCGTTAACCGTGGGCCTCGTTAACCGTGGGCCACAGAAACAGATGGCCCATCATCTGCCCATAGATAGCAAGGTCTGAAAGGGAAACTTTACTTTTTACTCTACTTATTTATCTAAGACGCTGTTTTTATACACACATAGAATGTAACGCTACTTGACCTTCAGTCGTCATTTCTGGTACTGCACCTTGCAGCAGAGGCAGTCTTCGAGAAGAGAAGCATAACTTATCAGCTTATATATAAATACCGCTTAGACCATCATCACTTTTTTTCTTTTTTAGAAAGAAACCCTATACAGGAAATTTTTTTTCTTTGTAATTGAAAGCTCTTACCAGAAGCAGTACAGTCACGGGTATCCAAATTTCTTGGCAATTTAAAGCTCTTACAATAGGTAGTATAGTAAATAAGATCTTAATTTCTTGGCAATTGAGAAGTTAACAGAGGCATTATGGTCACTACTGTCAAAATTTCTTAGCAATGGAAAGCTCTTACCAGAGGCACTACAGTGACCAATGTCAAATTTTCTTGGCTATTGACAGTTCCTACGGTACAGTCATTATCGCGCCGATTTCTTGGCAATAAAACATTTTATGTTTTTTACAGTACCCTTTTTGAACTCGTACCTTTATGGAACCTGGACAGGGATCACGAAAACGGCTCTAACGATTGTCCTAGAAATGTGACAGTTGATGTATATCGTTGGGAAATGAATCACTTGCTCGTTAGCCCTACTGGGAAATCTCTTGTTTGAGAGTTGCAACCCATTCCAGGCTCTAATGTCTTATCTTATCTTATATAATACAGACGTTACTTCAAAAAAGAAGATGATTACGTCCTACGCGTCATGCATTCAGTCATGCATATTAACCAATGACTTAAATTCTTTTGTTGACCAGTGTGTGTGTGTGTGGGGGGGGTAGTATCTGGGAGTCGCAGTTTCCTTTCTGCCTTTAGGCTTTAGGCGCTCAGCCGAAACAACTCAGCTCGAGTGAAGATTCGAGGCCCCTTGGGCCTTGAAAGGTAGCCAAGTGGTTTTTGTCACTCAATCCCGCAACCGACCAAAAAAAAACTATTTCAAGAGCCAGATCATATATCCCATGTCAATCATCAATCAATGGAGCGAGATATGCAGATCTTATGGCTGCAGATCTAATTTAAAAAATAAGATACAAGATAGAATTGATAGATCTAATAGGCCTATGATCCTATCTAATCTAGATCACTAGACTAGATCTACATTTTGATTTAGATCTACTCATCTAGATATCTAGATTTAGATACCCAGATCTCTATCTGAAGATAAACTATCGATTTTGGATAGATCTAGGTTATATAAGTGTTAGGGTCTAAAAGTTTATCTAATTTACCTGGTATCAGTCTAATAACCATATACGGTGTTAAGATAGAAGAGAATCGCGTTTAGGGAGAGAAAGCAGATCTAAACTTTTTCACAAATGACGTATGAATGTAACCAACGCCACAATACCGGATGTCAACAAAAAGAAAAATGCTTTGTCTTTATTTTGGTGCGAACTTTTAGGATTTCCTACATAGAATTTTACGTCAATGACCAGGAGCGTAACTAGGGATTTGGGGGCCCTGGGGCTTGACCTCTTTGGGGGCCCCTTGCATATGCATCCTCTGTTTGGGACACCTCAACTCAAGAAAACATTAAGAAACTAGAACAGACACAAAATCGAGCAGTGCGATTCATAACAAACGAATATTCACATTTGACTAGAGTAACACCTTTAGTAAAATCACTAAATTTAGAAAGCCTTCAGGACAGAAGGCTCAAAAGTAAAGTAGCAATAATACATAAAACACTGAACCATAATCTTCAAATACAAAAACAAAATTTAATAAAATACTCTGAAAGACACAAAGATAAAGGCACATTCCTCGTCCCTATGCTAGGACAAATTTGTACAAATACTCCTTCTTCCCTAGTGCTATTAGAGCATGGAATGGGTTGCCTGAGCTAGCCAGGAAAACCAGTGACTTGGCAGAATTTAAGTCATTGGTTAATATGCATGACTAAATGCATGACGCGTAGGACGTAATCATCTTCTTTTTTGAAGTAACGTCTGTATTATATAAGATAAGAAGATATGACATGACATGTATGCAAAAATATATAAGCCCAAAATCAAATTGGTTCAGTATATCAGTAAACATAACAAAAAATAATCATTAAAACTCTTTTAATGAATAATATCGTTGTTTATTAGTTAAATAATGCACAAGTGACAAATCTCAATAGATATCGCTTCACTGCATTATGTGCAGCAAAGAAATCTATAACATCATCTACATCGATACTTTGTAATATTTGTGACTTCACTGACATTCATTCATTGGCCTCCTTCAGTCGTAGAACGACTATGGTTCATCTCAAAGCACACTTCCTCATGTGGCTGTGGAGCCCTATTTTGGAGAGACACTCCCGTCCACAGATAGAGCAGGTTAAGGTGGCTTTTACTTCGGTGGGAGAGGAGCTGGCCGTTTTTCGGATTGTACGTTTTTCTTCCTGAGCTGAGACCCATGTACTTTCACTGTCCATAGCTTTCTTGGTCACTGTCTTTCTCCATCTGTTGCGGTCTAGAGCTATGTCTTCCCAATTGTCAGTATTGATGTTCACTGATTTGAGGTCACGTTTTATTACATCTATGTAACGGAGGTGGGGGCGACCAGTTTTTCTTGTGCCAGTCGCGAGTTGACCATAGAGGATGATTTTTGGGATGCGTTTGTCCTCCATCCGGCGAACATCACTGACATTAAAGCCATGATAAGCCTTTCTTGTGTCATTGTGCTCCTGAGATAGTTTTTGATGAACTTGAGCTTTGAGAATGATCTCTCACATGACGTAATGGAAGTGGCCTGAGTTAGCGGTATTCGGAGGAGGTTGCAAGGTTTGAGTACACGTAATTACCATATGAAGCCTGTTTCCTCAATATGTCTATTGGTGATTGTATTACTGGTTTGTTGATGAAAAGTGCTCGTGCATCAATGACATCATTGAAAAAGCGATTTGCCATTTATTTCATCATACAAACAGGAAAAGTAGCACAGTTTGTCATAAGCGTGTCTTCATCTAACAGGTGTCTTGGTTCAAGAAGAAACCCAAAGGTATCCATTTTCTTTCCAGCCTTTGGAATCTGCCCTTCATCTCCAAATGAAATCTGTCCAGCACTTTTGTCGCAACACGTTTGAATTGCAGTTCTATTGACAGTCCTACATTAGAACTCAACTTCCCATCAAGTCTTTTCTTTCTTCTGGTTGTTTTGATTACAGGGAATCCATAGTATTCACTACCTTCTTTAGCTTTTTCGATGGATTGGGTTTTTGTCAGTTTCTCGTCATTTCGCAGAAAGCATGAAAGGGTACTAATTTCTTCAGCAGCTTCCCGTATATGCAGTCCAGACTTTTGTAGTTTCTTCTGAACTATATTAATTGGACGCAGGAGCTTTGACCAGAATTCCAGATAGGCAAAAAAATTCTTAATTTTCCACTGCATGAAGAAGATTCTGTGCTAATATTATATGATATTACGTCTTTGTTGGTTGTTTATATTTTGTGCGAAAGCAAAAGTATTCAATGCACACAAAAGTGGGAAAGATCGATATCTCGTTATGCTCGAGTATAGAAATACTCCGATAAGCGGACTGCCGTATTCACCATCACAACTACTGACGAGTAGAAGACTCAGGGAATCATTCCAACTGATCCCAAACTATTGAAACCATCGGTAGCTGAAAATGCAGAGACGTTACTCAACCAACGACAGATGCAAGGCAAAGTGAAATACGATGCAAAAGCAAGACTACCTAAAGATTATTCTGTCGGAGAGTTCGTCTAGTTCAAACATGGCATAAAGCAGTTGTCATAAAAAACATTCAGCACCCAGATCTTACATCATAAAGACAAACGATGGAAAAACATACAGAAGACATCAACGCTTTCTGAACAAGAGTTTCGATGAAGACATCTCTGGGTACTATGATACCGATAAAGACAATGAACTGCAAACTGTTGGAACAAACGAAACAGACAGTTATAGACCAACGTCTAGAGAACTTGTTGTGCCAATCAAGACAACCAGAAGTGAACGAATTGTTAAAGTTCCTAGTTCTTAAGAACTTTAAAAGGAAGGATGTGATAATAACTTCAAAAGGAAGGATGTGCTAATATTATATGATATTCGTCATTATTTGTTGTTTATGTTTTGTACGAAAGCAAAAGGATTAGATGGAAATAAAAAGAGATTTTCCATTGGATTGTGGAAAAAATGAATAAAGGGGTAATAACTCGAGTGTGAAGTTTAATTCTGAAATTATAGACACCAATCCCGAATAATGGACTATTCTAGCATTATTAAGAATAACTTTTGGATCTGTTATACTCTGTAAATTTTGCTTCAAGGTTAATTAGAGTAGCCATAAAATACTCGCCATTTAGATATATTATTAGTAAAGGTAACAAGATACATGGAATTCGCTGTATATCATGCAGTTTTATTCGTGGCAACAAAGTTTAAAATGTAACATAGACTTTAAAAAAAACTTTAATCTCCGTGGAAAAAATTTTTTTTAAATGTCAACAAAGTCAACGTACTGATAGACCTAGATCTAGGTTAAGTCTTTGTTATAAATTTAATCCATAAATGTTGAAAAAAAAAGACACCTGTTGACACTATTTGTCAATCAAATATATTAATTTATGTATTTACAAATAAATTTCGGACACCCATTTGCCCCCCCCCAGGTGGGGGCCCGGGGGAATCTTAAAATTCTCCTCCCCCAACCCCCCACCCCCCTTAGGTACGCACTGTCAATGACGCTACATTAACGTCACTGTTACCAATGGGAAAAAATGAGCAATACTTTTAATAATCTCTCAATACGTAGCAATTTAGTTATGTGAAATGCTGCACTCTTCTCAAATCCTCAGACTCATGAGAAATAGTAACACTATGGTTCTAGTGACAATGGGAGGGGGGATATGTCATTAGAATATCTAATAATAATAATAATAAGGCTAGTCTTCGAGTCCGAAGATCAGTGAGGAATGCAGTATTTCCTGTGGCTGCGCAGTCCCAGCTGTGACCTACATATTTTGCCACATGCAGGGCAAGCATAACCATTATCCACAGGTGGTCGATTTAGATTTTTTTTTCGCCGTCTGCGTTTGTCCTCGACAGCAGATTTTCTTTTGATCTCAAATGTGTATCCCGCGGCCTTCGTGAGTGACCTCCAGCTGTCTCGTTCTGAGGCCGCATGCAACCAGCTGCTCTCTTCTATGTTTAGAATATCTAAACGTTTGAGAAAAAAACGAAACGTGTTGTAATAAAATATCAAGAAATATAATGCAGGCGTTCACTTGCTATTTGTATTATGGTTCAGCAACAACAAAAAAAGCATACACCAACTAGTTTTCACCTTGAAAGCTTTTTTTAAAAAGGTTATTGCGGATGGGGGTGGCGCCTAAAGACACATCTATAAACGGTGTCATGTGTCATTAATAACATCTAACCGACTTTAATTTCCTCAAAAAAAAAAAAAAAAATTAAAAAATAAGTAAATAGCAAAACTATCCGAAATATTATGACTCACTATCAAGACCCTTGGTTGAAAATCCGAATTTAATATCACTCGGTCATCTTTCTTATCTACGAATTTATATGCAGTCCGAAGATTAAGTGCGATAATTCTCGTGGTTAAGCAGACCTAGCTGGGACCAACATAATTTGACACATCCAACGCAAAGAGAACCGTTGCCAATATAAGTTCTTTTTAAGATCTGTAGCCGTTTCTGTAGTACTCTTGCCTTTCAAACAATGCTTAGCAGTGAGATACCTCTATAATTGTTTCAATCAGAGCGATAGAACCCCCTTCCCTTTTTTTTTTCCATAAATCGTAAAAATGTTTGCATCTTTTAAATGCAAGGAGACCCAACACAGGCTTAGCAGTTATTGGAGTGACTTCAGTAGGAGAGGTCATGCTTTCCAGCCTGAAATGTTTCAGCAGAAATTCCAACCCCTCCGGCTGCTTTCCAACTATTAAGCTTGTCAATGGCCGCTCTCAATTTCTTTTTCATCTAATTCGTCCAAAACAGCAAGTATTGAGAAGTTAGACCAGGCGGTTAACAAGATGGCTTTTACAATCTGGTAGAGTTTACATAATGCTATACCCATCGCTCCATTTGCAGTGTACGATCACTGATGATCATGCCATCTTTTGACTTGAGCGGTGCACACTTGCAGCTCTGGCTCATAATGTGTATCTCATGTAGGGATCTATCTCTAAAAAGAACATTTTCAGACTAGTCATACACACAGCATCTTTCGACACAGAGAAGACTACGTTTCTCAAAATGTCCCCCCCCCCCATGCCAGATGGAAGAGTTCCTTAGGACATCTACATCCCCAATGCAGAGCTTGCTGAGAAGTCAGACCCAAGAGATTCCCTACAGACAAGCCTCCACTTACTTAAATCCAGCCCTGACCACACGTACCGGCTTGATACTGAAACTTTCATTCTCTCCCTTGTTTTCATTTTCTGTATCTCTCTTTTCGTTCTCTCTTTCTTTTTTACTCTCTCTCTCGCGTTTCATTCTCTCTTTTTGTGTATTATCTCTCTCTCTCTCTCTCTCTTTTTTCATATACTCTCTCTCTCTTTCTCTGTTTTTTTTTTTTACATTCTCTCTGTTTAGGTTACTCTTTTTTTTTTCATTCTCTTTCTCACTCTTTCTTTTTTTAATTCTCTCTCTCTAACTTACAAAGTAAGTCTGTTTAAATTATTATTAACTAATAATCGTGATATTTTGCATAGCAAATACTCACATAAATATGGATCTAGATCTTACTCTAGAGCTGTGGCTCTTTATAAGGCCAAAAATATTTGCCTTTACTGATTTTGTTTAACAGAAGTTGGCAGCAATGTAAAGTTTATATTAGATTTTTTTTTATTTTTAGGTGTCAGTGAGCTGAGCTAGAAGATCTAAACAAAATGGCTGGCCTTCTATCTAAAAGCGAACCTAAACTGAATTTAGAAATTCGCACAAAATCGGTTGAACAGACCCTTGTTCCTCTAGTTACGCAGGTATAGCATTACCGCCTGTATATCTAGATCTGTGTGCTTCTAGATCTATCATCTAGCTAGTTCTGCTTTCCTATCTGTGCACTCTGACTGTAGACAGTGTGAGTGTAACGAGTGTTTGAGTGTAGTTTTATTAATTAATTTCACGAAACGTAACTCAGACTCTCAAACTCAAGTAACTGAGTAGCTGTCGTAACTAAGACTAAGAGTAGTCTAATCTATAGACTAATAATTATTTAAGACGCCTGGGCCTGAGACGGAGCTTAAACACTTACTGAGTCTTAGACTAATAACTTTAAAAGTAACTTAGTTCACTGAAACTACAGAGACAGAGTAGTCAGTAGTAAGACTCAAACTCAAGTGTCTCAACTTGGACTTGGAGTAGTTGGAGTACTCTTAAAGTCTCATTACTTATCATTACTAGATCTAGATTACATGAAAATTAAATTTATTAGTCTCATTAAATGATTAAACTAATTAAAGTCATTACTGTGAGTGTGACTCTGTAGACTGTAACTACTGTAAGTAGTGTTTAGTAAGTAAATAGTGAAAAGTCACGAAAAGTGTAAACTAAAACTCACTACAATTACAAATGTCAAATACTACAATAACACTGTCTCTGTACTCACAGAGTCACTGTACTGTATTATTAGATCTATATACTATTGAACTATTATATACTGTGTCACCACTGTGTGTCAGTTATTGAGTTGTTAAGTCAGTACTACTCACGCATTCAGCTCTATTCAAAAGTCTATTGAGTAAGTAATCCTACATAATTATCATGTATATACATAGATAGAGTGATCTATAGACATTTACATATAACTATAATTACTATAAATAAATAACATGACTATACTGACTATAGACCTATAGTTACTAAATCTAGTGCAGTGACTTGATTCTTGAGTAACAAAGTGAGTTTTAAAGACAATAAAGATCTAGTCTTTAGACTTTAGAGATTCTAGATCTATAATTTTCTATTATAATATAGATCTAGAATATATATCTATAGATTCAGAGACTCTGCTAAAGACATACTAATTCATAGTCATAGTGATGTCATAGTCATAGAGTGAAAGAGTCTCTATTAGATAGATCTTGCTCGTACTAGTACCTAGATTCAGATGTACTTGATGTCTAGACTCTAACTCATCATCATCATCATTCCTTTGAGTTCCTCATGGAACATAGGGCCTCGACATAAACACGCCACTCTCCACGGTCTCTTGCTAGCTTTTTGATGGTGTCCCAGCTCTTCCCGGTCTTCTCTGCTTCTTCAAGTACACTGCGTCGCCATGTTCTTTTTGGTCTTCCTCTGCGTCTTGTTCCCTGGGGGTTCCACTCTATGGCCTGCCTAGCTCTGTTGCTGGTATCTTTTCTAAGGGTGTGACCAATCCATCTCCACTTCCTCTCTAAGATCTGCACTTCTATATTTTTCTGTCCACTCATCTCCCACAGTTTGGTGTTTTCTACTTTGTCATACCAGTGTATTTTTAGGATATTTCTCAGGCATCTGTTGATGAAGGTCTGTATTTTTTTTGTTGTGGCTTCAGTTGTTCTCCATGTTTCAGAACCATACAGTAGGACAGCCTTGACATTAGAATTAAAGATTCTTAGTTTAGTCTTGTTTGAGATGTAAGGAGATTTCCAGGTTGGTTTTAGCTGTGTAAATGTCTGACGTGCTAGATTTATACGGCGTTTAATGTCTTCATCTGTTCCACCTGATATACTGACTACACTCCCAAGGTATATAAAATTTTCTACTTGGTCTATTGTCTGAGAATCCAATACTATGTCTCCACTTTGTTTATTGTTTACTTTAAGTACTTTAGTTTTTTGGTGGTTTATTTTGAGGCCTACTCTTTTTCCTACTTCGCTTAAAGCTGTGACCTTTTCTTGCATATCCTGTAGTCTGTGTGATAATAGGGCTATGTCATCAGCGAATTCCAGATCTTCCAGCTTTTGTGTGAGAGTCCATTGGATTCCTTTCCCTGCGTTAGAGTAGGCTTCTTTTGTGACCCAATCCAGTACTAGAAGGAACAGGAGTGGTGAAAGAAGACATCCCTGTTTGACTCCTGTTGTGACTGGAAATTCCTCTGACAGCTTGCCACAGTGGGTTACTTGGCAGGTGAAACCATCATAAAGGTTCTTGATTATGGTTATTATTTTATTGGGGATCCCATAATGTCTCATTACTGTCCAGATAGATTCTCTGTCGACACTATCAAAAGCTTTTTCAAAGTCAACAAAAGTTGCATAGAGAGGAGATTGCCATTCGACACATTGTTCTACAATTATCCTGAGTGTAGCTATTTGGTCAGCACAAGATCTCCCTTTTCTGAATCCGGCCTGTTCTTCCCTTAGGTGTTCATCACATGCTCCCTTTATTCTGTTTAGTAGGATTCTGCTAAAAATCTTGCTTGGTACTGACAGCAAAGTGATGCCTCGCCATTTCTCACATTGTGATAGATCTCCACTCTTTGGTATTTTAATTAGCAAGCCCTTTTTCCACTCACCCGGAGGTGTTTCTGTTAACCAAATTTTGTTGAATAGTTTGTGCATTTGGTCAACTATTTCACTTCCTCCTTCTTTTAGGACTTCGGGTGGTATGTTGTCAATTCCAGCTGCTTTACCTGTCTTCATTTGTTTGAGTGCATTCCTTATTTCTTCTTTTGTTATTTCTTCCATGTTTATGTCTAGTGTTGGTCCTGCATTTAGATCTGGTGGATTTCGTGATTTAGGTCTATTGAGCACTTCTTGAAAATATTCTTTCCATCTTTCAAGTTGTTCATTTATTGAAGAAAGTAGTTTTCCGTATTTGTTTCGGACTGGAACATTGCAATTAGCCTTTTTGGTACTGAGAAGTTTGGTGATTTTGTATAGTTGTTTTATATCTCCTTTACCTGTTGCTTCTTCTGCCTGTTCTGCCAGATTATTGTAAAATGATCGTTTGTCTTGTCTAAGCATTTTGGTGACTTTCTGTGAAACTGCTTGGTAGTCTTGTTTTGATTGTTGCTTGTGGTTTCTTGTTTTTGCTAGGTTAACTGCCTGTTTAGCGCATTTCCTTTCTTCGATTAATTTCCATGTCTCGTCACTAATCCACTGTTTTTTCTTCTTAGGGTTAAGGCTTAGTACTTCATTGCTTGTTTCAGTAATAATTTCTTTGAAATTTTGCCAAGATTTATCGACGCTTTGTTTGGCCTCATCTAGTTGTAGCACAGCAAATCTATTTTGAAGGGATAGTTGGAATTCCTTTTTAATCTGTGTGTTGTTGAGCTTGTCTAGGTCAAATCTTTTCCTTTTGTTTCTTTCTGTTTTATTGCTGGCCAGCTTCATTTTTAGTTTGGCAACAACTAGGTGGTGGTCTGAGCCAATATCTGCTCCTCTTCTGTTTCGTACATCTAGTAATGTGCTTCTCCAGTTCCGCCGTATGGTAATGTGGTCGATTTGATTCTCTGTTTTATTGTCTGGTGAAACCCATGTCACTTTGTGGCATTTTTTGTGGGGGAAAATGCTGCCTCCTATCACTTAGACTCTAACTACTTACTATTAATCTAGTAAACTACTGTAAACTACTATCTATAGTCTTTAGACTCTATCTAGAATCTAGACAGTCTAGAATAATATTTAGTTTTAATCTAGATACACATATAAATATATATATCTAATCTACATTTAATCTAAGATCTGGAACTCCAGATCAGATAGAGTCTAGTTAATAATAATATATATAGACTTTATACTATTTATAGAGTATAGTGACACTATAGTCTCTAGATCTAGATGTAGTAGGTTAGGTCTGTTAGGTATAAATCTAGATTCTAGATATATATCTCAATTCTCATCTCTTACGAAGTTAAGTCATGTCTATTCAGACTACTAATAAAAAAAAATAACTATTGCGATCCTCTCTAACACTGTTCAAACAACTCATCTAACTCTCAAGAATTTGACAAGAGTTCCAAAATAATCAATAATGTGGTACTTTAGTAACTCTAGACTAGTCTCTTAAACTCATCCTGGACTTGTACTACCACATTCTTGCTGTTCTGAACTGAACTCCTTCTCTTATTAAATACTTACACCATGTCTCTGGTCACCAAAGACATTTAATCACTTGATCATAACTCGGGCCATATTTACTTGTAATGTTCATACCAGTACTGTCCCTTGTCCTTGGGCACCATAGGCTGATCTGTATTACTGGCCTATGTCATATATATATATATATGTCATTAGGTGGAACACACATAACTTTGGTGTAGTGCACAAATTGTAAGACAAATTTCCTTACGGATAATAAAGATTATTATTATTATTATTATAATTCCTAGAGTTACAACAATTCAATTCAGTATTCTTATGATGGCCTGTATCATTAGGTGGAACACACATAACTGTAGAGTTACAAGAATTCAATTCAGTATTCTTATGATGGCCTGTATCATTAGGTGAAGCACACATTGAAAGTAACTCTTTTTGCTCTGCCACTAGAGTTACAACAATACTATTCAATTCAGTATTCTTATTTGATACCTTTTAGTCTTAGAATAAATCAAGATTTAGAGTCTTGTCACTGTCACCCTGACTGCTTCTTGTTCATGGATCTTGTGATTATGTATATATGTGCTCTAAATGGACTGTCTCGGTCTAAATTTCAAGTTTATGATAGTCCTGTGGTCGAACCCTACCCGCTGACATCCCCTGTCCTGTTAGAGGTTTGGGCTAGAATGTGCTAGGACAGAGTTGTAAAAATATACCTTCTTCCCTAGAGTGCTATTAGTGCATGGAATGGGTTGTCTGAATCAGCAAGGAAAACTAAAAGACTTGTCACAATTAAAGTCATTTATTAACATTATGCATTATGACTAGATTGACTTGGGGACAGGCATAGAATGTAATCATCTTTTTAGAAGTAACATCTATATTTTATAAGAAGATAAGGTGTAAATGTAGAATCTAGATTGTATTCAAATCTGAGGAACATTCGAAACATGTATTTACACAACATTTTAGGTATTGAATAGAATCTAGAATGCTTAGACTAGATTATATTAGAGTAGATGATTTAATTATTTTAATAAAAATCATCTAAATATCTAGTCAATCTAAATATATATCTAACATTGGTTAGACTACTGACTAGATCTAGTCTAGATCTCTAGGAATCTTGAGCTTAAACAGTGTCTTTAAGAATTCAATATTAAATCAGTCCTTCAATTCTGTACTTTGTGATGATCTAGTCTGTCAACTTGGCTTTGAGTTTAAAAGATATCAAAACTTGCATTTATTGAAATATATTTTGTAATTTACATACTGTGTTTTGCTTTGTCTGCAGTACATGTGAAATGTTAATTTGTTAAAATTTTGTTTCTATCTTCCACTTCAAGATCACAACACTTGTCAATTCTAAAGAAAGGATCAAGCTTACAGAGAAACAGCAAAAAGCTTTAGAGAAAGTGGGCCAGGCTGTTAGTTCAGCAGTGGATAGATTCGTATCTGTGGGTCAGTCAATAGCAGAGGAGCATCCAGATATCAAAGCGGATATGTGTTTGGCTTGCCACGATGCTAGGCTTGCAGGTATTTATGCTATAAACCAATGGTTCAAACTTTAATAAAATGGTTCAAACTTAAAAAAATAGAATTAAAGTAATCAATTTGTCCCAATTTTCTGCTATGAAGCTTCTAGATAAGCTTATTTTATCCCATTTAAGGTATATTATAAATGACAGCCATTTAGAAACCACTGCTCAAGATTATCTAATAACTTATCAGTGCAATTACAATCTAGATCTAAATTTGACTTAAAGATTTATTTTCTTAATTGTAGTGAAATATCCTTTGATTTTATTGACTAATAATACTTTATGGTATCAGGTGCATCTATCCAGAAGTTAACTGCCTGTTATCCAGGTCAGGATGAGGCTATGACCCTGACAACAGATAAAACGGCCATGGTAAGAGCTGCGAGGCAACTTTTGTCTGCCATCACTAAAGTTCTTCTACTGGCTGATCACATAGTTGTCAAACAGCTTCTGTTAAGCAAGGAGAAAGTAAGTCCAACCATTTTGATCAACACAAGACTGTAATGTTTTTATGTTAATAACTAGATTCTCTCTCTATTATGTGGATAAGCATTCTCTTGATTTAGCTTTTGGTCTGATAACACCAATGTCATGGGTTCTGTTTGATAACACCAATGTCGTGGGTTCTGTTTGATAACACCAATGTCGTGGGTTCTGTTTGATAACACCAATGTCGTGGGTTCTGTGTAGAGCATGTATAACGAGTATTAAGATACACTGAGCAACGAGGTTGTTAGCAGACAAAAGGTTTATTGTGTAAAACAAGGTAACTTAGCAAGTAATCCAGCCATAAAGGCATAGTATACAATTACAGAATAACTTCAATAATGGAAGTATGATTCCAGAACAAATTTATAGTAATATACAGTATTCAAAACCTCATGCTTATCTTAGCGAAAAATACACACATCCTTCCTCTCTGAGGACCAAGCGACAACTACCTAAAATCTCGCTATTACCCTTTCACCCCGAGCTGTTCTTCGTGCACGGAATATCATACGTAACTACACATCACTACATGTCACCATGAGTCTCAAACAAGGCTGGGACAAAGACGATGACACTTTTATTGTTTATCAACTTCAACACAAACTCCTATTTAAAAAGCACAACCAATAAATACATAAATGGTTGTTGTGCAAGTCGAGCTCACTATTGTTTATCAAAAAGACTTTGCCTGTGGTCATGTACCTCCCTAAAGGGAGCACTTTTAAGCTTACACAAACTGCAGAATAGAAGTTTTTTTTTTATTGTTTTTAATGACAAGATTATTGCTAAAGAAGTAAACCCTAAGAGAAATTCCAGCTTTGGAGCCTCTAGACAGAGGGATAGTGATAAGACAACTTCTCTATGGCAAACTCCTGCAGCAACCTGACCTAAATGGTGCTATGTATCTTAGGATCCAGTCAGCATGGAAGAGAGGCGAATGCTGTCATTTGGGCAGACCAGCACTCTCAAATCTACTGCCCAGGCTTTTCCCCTGCAAAAGAGAGGTCGCTCCATATCTTATCTTATAAATTTCAAAGTCCTGTGCATATCCATGAGTCAATCTAGTCATGCATGCTAATCAGAGACTGAAACTCTGCTAAGTTGTTGGTTTTCCTGGCTGATTCAGGCAAACTATTTCATGCTCTAATGGCACTAGGGAAGAAGGAGCACTTGTGTATATATATATATATATCAAGGATTGGCTTCTTTAGTAAGTTAAAGAAAAAGATAGTCTCTGGAGATGTAAAATGCCAAAGATATAATTATGTAACTAGATCTGTGCTATTATATAAATTTCACCAAAGCTTTGGTTAACTTACAGAAATTATACTTATAGCTGTCTAAGCTAACATTTTCTTTTTTCCAGTCTGTAAAGAAAATGTGAATTTCTGAAAATGTATTATTATACCTGTATTCAGGTCCTGGCAAGTTTAGCTCATGTGGAGGAAGTCAACAACTTTACAGATTTTGTGAATGCCTTCAGTGAATTTGGGAAGGACATGGTGGAACTTGCCCATTTATCTGGTGATCGTCAGAATGTATGTTACTAGAATTGAATAATGTTCAC
This sequence comes from Biomphalaria glabrata, assembly GCF_947242115.1. Classification (NCBI taxonomy): domain Eukaryota; kingdom Metazoa; phylum Mollusca; class Gastropoda; family Planorbidae; genus Biomphalaria; species Biomphalaria glabrata. The sequence goes on from NC_074726.1 coordinate 21,453,254, forward strand.
TTTTAATCAATTTATTTTTTTATAAGCATTAATTTTCATCAACTGTTTTAATCATGCTTACTTTATTATAAAGGTGAATAATTATAAATAGCTTTAACTCTTTCACTCCATAATTATTTTCCACTTTCTGACAGAATCAATTGTTTTGCTCATATGTATTTTACCCTTTTATGATTAAACTTAAATAACTTTTTTGTTTATTATCAGAAAATGATACCTTTGGTATTGAATTAAAGCAAAATCCACACCCTTTTTAAAAATATATTTTTCAAAACTATAACTGTATTTTGGGTTGAGGCTTGGTGGCTTAGCAGTAAGCTCTTTGCTTCCAAACCGGTGGTCCCATGTTTGAATCCAAGTGAAGACTAGGATTTTTAATTTTAGTTCGTTGGGTACTTCTGAGTCCCCCCTGCTTTAACAAAAGTTGGGGAAAAGTAAAGGCAGTTGGTCATTGTGATGGCCACATGACATACTTGTTAACAATGGGCCATAGAAACAGATGACCTTTAATTCATCTGAAAGGGGAACTTTACTTTTTTTCACTTTAATTATATTGGGTAACTTGTGGGAAAACAGAAGTACTAAAAAAAACATCAACAATTTAGCCTGAAAAAGTTAGAACAAAAGACAAAAGAAGAATTTTAATTTGAAGTGAAATCATAATGTATGGTGTCTATTATTGTTACCAGGATTTAAAAAGTGATAAGCACAGAGCACAGATGGGCTCAGCTAGAGCCATCTTGGAAAAGTCGACTATGATGCTGCTGTTGTCTTGTAAGGTTAGTTTTTATTTAAAAAGTTATATATACCAATATAGTGCATTGGCTGTCAATGTGTAGATTACCTAGCTAATCTACCAATGAACTGATTTGCTCTGTTAATGTGTAGATTACCTAGCTAATCTACCAATGAACTGATTTGCTCTGTTAATGTGTAGATTACCTAGCTAATCTACCAATGAACTGATTTGCTCTGTCAATGTGTAGATTACCTAGCTAATCTACCAATGAACTGATTTGCTCTGTCAATGTGTAGATTACCTAGCTAATCTACCAATGAACTGATTTGCTCTGTTAATGTGTAGATTACCTAGCTAATCTACCAATGAACTGATTTGCTCTGTCAATGTGTAGATTACCTAGCTAATCTACCAATGAACTGATTTGCTCTGTCAATGTGTAGATTACCTAGCTAATCTACCAATGAACTGATTTGCTCTGTCAATGTGTAGATTACCTAGCTAATCTACCAATGAACTGATTTGCTCTGTTAATGTGTAGATTACCTAGCTAATCTACCAATGAACTGATTTGCTCTGTCAATGTGTAGATTACCTAGCTAATCTACCAATGAACTGATTTGCTCTGTCAATGTGTAGATTACCTAGCTAATCTACCAATGAACTGATTTGCTCTGTCAATGTGTAGATTACCTAGCTAATCTACCAATGAACTGATTTGCTCTGTCAATGTGTAGATTACCTAGCTAATCTACCAATGAACTGATTTGCTCTGTCAATGTGTAGATTACCTAGCTAATCTACCAATGAACTGATTTGCTCTGTCAATGTGTAGATTACCTAGCTAATCTACCAATGAACTGATTTGCTCTGTCAATGTGTAGATTACCTAGCTAATCTACCAATGAACTGATTTGCTCTGTCAATGTGTAGATTACCTAGCTAATCTACCAATGAACTGATTTGCTCTGTCAATGTGTAGATTACCTAGCTAATCTACCAATGAACTGATTTGCTCTGTCAATGTGTAGATTACCTAGCTAATCTACCAATGAACTGATTTGCTCTGTCAATGTGTAGATTACCTAGCTAATCTACCAATGAACTGATTTGCTCTGTTAGTGTGCAGAGTCCAAAGTTTTGTGCATGTCACCTAGTTAATGGGCACCCTAACAACTTCGGTACTGTTAAAGTTTGATTCTCTCCTTGTTGCTTGAAAGCAGTCTTGGGTACTTATAAGTGTACATCATGTGATATGTTTGAGCAAGTAATTTGTGGTGATATTGATCCTAAAGAGGAAGGGTATGGTCATAATGTAGTGTGAAACATCTGTAAAAAGAAGATGGATCAGAAAATACAGTGGATTAGACCAAGAAAAGTTTAGAAAAGATAACAAATAAAATGTTAGCAATTTCTAAGGCAAAACACCCATTGCCATGAAGACGTCATTGTAAGAATGAAAGTAGACAGGGTAGAAACTGATGCAGGTGGTTGTTATAAACTAGGTACCAAAGTGGGCATTGTAAAACAAATACAAAAAGAAATTTCAGTGTTTGCTAAGAGAAATTTTAACCTTAGAAAACGTCTCTGTTCTGAAAATATTTTTACTTCATTCAGCAATAAAACAATCATTTGGAAATGGTCAGGGTTTCTGAAAATGTAACTGCAATTCTAATTGTACCACAAATAGGTGTTTTTGCTATGCATTTAAATTATTATCAATCTGTAGATTGTATTTATAAGATAACATAATTTTATCATATGTTTGACAAATTCATTTCCTAAACAGTAATAATGTTTTAAATACCATTTGATTCTTTATATTATAGTTTTTTAATTGATTGATTGATTAATTGTTAATTAACCTAAAATAAATTTGTTGATTGTTTGATTCTATTGGCTTGATTGATCAATAAGTATCAAGAAATATTTTAATAATACCACCAAAGATGTTTTCATTTCAGTGCTTAGTAGTTGTTACGGTCGTAGCGCAGCACGGTGTGCATGAATAATGGTGCGAATTTGTGTAATGAATGGAAGTGATGTTAAAAAGGGGAAGCCGGGAGTAATTGACAGGAAGAGAAATGAAATGTTCGTATTTACATAACTTGTTGTAATATTAAAGTATTTATAGAGTAATAACCTGAGAGTCTATTATTATTTCGAAGAGTCTTGTGTCGTAACAAGTGGCGCCCAACGGAAAAGGCAAGACCTACGTTATATCGGTATCTAATTCCTGTCTACTGAGGTATTACTAGTACTACAAAGTGTAACAAAATCTCTAGATCTCTAGATCTATTAAGATTGGGAGAGTTGCGTCATCTAAATCTCTAAAGCTATGTACTAGACTCACTGGTAAACATAAACATTTAGTTGAAACTTAAATAAAAACATTATTGATGAATTAATCAATTGGATTAACATTTAAATCTAGATTTATAGAATTATAATTATTATGACGGTCAATTCTCTACATTCACCAATGTGAAAACGTCAGGGATTACCCACTGTATTTGGATGTGTTATGAATTTATTGAAAATAAAATAATTTAAAAAAATCATGTCAGAGGCTGCTGAAGTATATGTTCATTATTCTGGCTGGTCATAGTTCTCAACAATAACCTTTAACATTCAATATTGATGGAAATTTGTACGATTATTAGCACTGCTGTGGGCAACACTAGTGAATTTTGACTACGGCGGAGAACAGTGCCTATTTAGGACCAACGGATATACACTGACTACGGCATATAGACAAATAACGAAAGACTCATATCACCGGCGGAGAATATACACTAGCATTGGCAGTTATACCAGCAGGAAGAAGAGTATTACGGGAAGTAGATACATATTTGTATTCGAATAACATTAAACGTTTGGTTCATTACATTACATTTAGATATGAACATTGTTGGGTCCAAGCATTAAGTATATGAGAATCAAATATATTTAATGGATATGGTCAGATAACTCGATAAAGAAAAAATACAAATGGCGGATAAAGCTGAGATAGTTGCTTTGAAAGAAGAAGGGAGACTATTGGAATTAGAAGGAGCAGAGCTGAGAAAATATGTACAAGAAAGATTAATAGAAAGAGAGAAACTAGTCATGGAAAAGGAAATAGAGAAAGAGAAGTTAGCCATGGAAAAAGAAAGAGGGAAAGAGAAGTTAGTCATGGAAAAGGAAATAGAGAAAGAGAAGTTAGCCATGGAAAAAGAAAGAGAGAAAGAGAAGTTAACTATTGACAAAGATAAATTAGCAATGGATAAAGAAATAGAGAAAGAGAAGTTGGCTATCAGTAAAGAGAAATTAGTTACGGATAAAGAAATTGAGAAAGAGAAGCTAGCTATGGAGAAAGAAAGGTTAGCCATAGAGAAAGAAAAGTTGGAAATAAAAAAAGGAAAAGCTAAAGATGAAGGTACTGGAAAGAAAAATGACGTGTCTGGAAATAAATTGGCAAAATATAAAGGTACAATGTTTGATGAGAATAAAATAGACATAGATATTTTCTTAAAGAAGTTTGAAATTGAAATGAAAGAATTGGCTTTTCCTGAAGATAAATGGACATTTTTGTTATCGAAGTCATTTGCAGCGGAGGTACCGTCAAAGATTTGCATGAATCAGAATAATTACCAAATAGTAAAGGAGCAATTACTACGAACATTTGGAAAAACTGAGGCGTTTTATCGTCAACAATATGTTAATTGCACCATTGAAACCAACGAGGAGCCCCAGACATTTTTAGACAAGATGAATAGCTACTTTGACAATTGGACAGAGTCATCAAAAATAGAGAAGACGTTTGATGGGCTAAAGGTATTTCTTATGCTGGATAAAGTCATTTATGAGAGTCAGGACGAACTAAAAATATTCCTGCTGGAGAGAAAGCCAAAATCTGTAGATGAGATTGTAAAATTAATAAGGGCTTACAAAGTGGCACATCCTGAAAAAAAGTTAAACAGAGGTAGCGATATTGAAGAAATAGTAGCATTTAATAGAGCTAGAGAAACACAAGACAGTTATAGCAACAATAGAAGATTTAGATATGAAGGACAGAATAGGTTTAGAGGACAAGGAAGGAGCCAAATAGATAGTAGACAAGGCCAGTATAATAGCTACAGATATCAAGGAAGATATCAAGGAAACAGACAGGGAAGATATGACGGCAGAAGAAATGGAAGAGATCAAAGTTTGTCGTTATTGTCGAGTTCGGGAAGTCTAGATTGTTTTCAAACATTTGTAGGAAATAAGGCTGCAAGAACGATAAGGGACACTGGGAGCACTATTGTTGGAATAAACCGAAAATTGGTTGAAGATCATGAATATACTGGAAAAAACAAAGCATGTATTATGTTTGATGGTAAAACAGTTCGATTACCCGTGACCCGAGTGAACATTAAAACACCGTATTATACAGGGATCGTAGAGGCATGTGTTATAGACCATGATCAAATTGATTTGATTATTGGCAATATACCAAACATAAAGAAGTGCACGGAAAATGAGATAGCAGTTTGGAAAAATTGTTGTGGAATGGCCACTACTCGATCCTGTAGTAAAGATGTGGAGGAATTAGATTTGGCAAAGTTGTTCGAGTTATCAACTAAGGAAAAAGAGCAAGATGAAGAACAACATGAAAACACAGAAACAATTGAAATCAAAGATATAGGATTTAACAAAGAAAAATTTATCACAAAACAAAAAAATGATCCAGAGTTACGCCAACTAGCAAAGAAAGGAGGTAGAGGAGGAAGATTCTATGTAGAAAGAGGAACTCTTGTTAGAGAGATTGAATGGCATGGAAAAAAAGTAATCCAGTTTGTGGTACCCAGAGAATTCAGGCAGCTTGTAATGGAAAATGGACACGATATAGCACACACAGGACATCTGGGACTACACAAAACGAAACAAAGAATATTTCAGAATTTTTATTGGCCATCAATTAGTAAGGACATAAAAAGTTATGTGACTTCGTGCCAACTATGTTCTAGACAAGGAGCAAGAAACATAAAAGCACCATTACAAAGGGTGGATGTACCAGATAGACCATTTAGTAAAATAGCGATTGATTTAATCGGTCCAATGCCAGTGGTATCAAATAGGGGTCACCGTTATATCCTAACTGTGATAGACGTGTGCTCCAGATGGCCGGAAGCTATCCCACTCAAACAAATTGAAGCCAGAGATATAGTACAAGCATTATATACGTTGTTTACAAGATTTGGATTTCCTAGAGAAATATTGTCAGATAGGGGGAATCAATTCAACTGTCAATTGGCTACAACATTCTTGAACATGTTTGGGATCCAGCAAAGGTTTACAACCTCGTATTATCCACAGAGCACTTGTGAACGTTTTAATGTCAATCTAAAGAAATCATTATATAAAGTAATGGATGATAAACCCAAAGAGTGGGATATGGCAATACCGTCAATACTATTTGCATACAGGGAGAGTCGTAATGAAATAACAGGGTTTTCACCATTTCAAATGATTTATGGAGGAAATCCACGAGGTCCAATGACAATATTGAAAGATTTGATAATCCCACATGATCATGTAGTAACTAATGACAGTTATGATATTGTGACAGAAACTAGAAATCAGATTATAAAGGCATGTGAAGAAGCGGATAGACAGATGCTAGAGAGAAATGAATTAACACATTCCAGAGTGAATGAACATAGAATAATGACAAAATTAGAGGTAGGACAAGATGTTTTGGTCTTACATAAGGATAACAATAATGCTTCGGGCACAAATTGGCTGGGACCATACAAAGTAGCAAGGAAAATTAGCGATATGGATTATGAAATAGACATTGATTCGATGTTAAAAATATTTCATGTGGATTTGTTAAAAGAATTTACACCAAGACAAAGAAGTGAAGAAAGGAGTAAAGATGAGTCAATGACAATGAGTGCCTGTGTGACGGAAGAAATGGAGACAGAGGAAAGGTTTAGACCAATAGAGACAGTGGCAACAGAAAGTAGGCAAACATGGAAGGATGTCATGGTGGATGGAGTTTCTCTTGATAGAGCTAAAGAAATCAAGACACTAATTGAGGATTATAAGAATATTTTTACGGATTTACCTGGAAAAACAAGTATTATAGAACATGATATCAAGTTAACCGGCAAAGTACCGAATAAACTGCCACAATATACGATCCCATTACACCATAGAGAAACATTACAGAAGGAAATTGATGAGCTACTAACACTTGGAGTGATAGAACCATCTAGTTCACCATGGGCTGCACCAGTCGTGCTTGTTAAAAAAAAGTGTGGCAACTTAAGATTGTGTGTGGATTATCGACAGTTGAATAAAGTCACAGAATTTGACCCATTTCCAATGCCACAAGCAGAAGAAATGTTTACTAAGCTAAAAAATGCAAAGATTTTTAGCACGTTGGATCTGTCAAGAGGATACTGGCAAGTACCTCTAAAACAAGAAGCTAAACCATTATCGGCATTTAAGACACCTTCGGGCATATATCAATGGAAGGTGATGAGCTTTGGCTTGGTAAATGCTCCAGCCACGTTTAACAGAATGATGGCCAAATTATTCAGCCATAGAAGAGACACAATTTGTTATTTAGATGATATATGCATTTTTAGTGAGCAATGGGATGAGCATATACAAAGCCTTGGAGAGGTTTTTAAAATTATCAAAGAAAACAATTTAACATTGAAACCAACAAAAATAAAAATTGGCCTAAGTGAAATTTCATTTTTGGGGTATAAGATTAAAAATGAGTACATTACACCATTGGAAGAAACTGTATCAAAAATATTGGACATTAAGGTACCAAAGACAAAGAAGCAAATTAGAAGCCTTTTGGGTCTATGCAACTTTTATAGAAAATTTATCTCAAATTTTTCAGAAATAATTGAACCACTAACAAATCTAACAAAGAAAGGAAAACCTAACAATATAGTGTGGACGGAGGAATGTCAAGAAGCACTGGACATAATTAAAACTTTCTTTTCTGGGGCACCGATTTTGAAATTACCTGACAATACTAAGGAATTTATTTTGGCTACAGATGCATCAGCCATTGCAATAGGAGGCTGTCTAATGCAAAAATGGAATGGTGTCCCACATCCTGTTTTATATGTGAGTAGAAAACTGACAGCATCTGAGTTGAAATATGCCACCATTGAAAAGGAAGGACTAGCCATTGTATGGTGTATAACAAAATTAGGGTTCTATCTAATGGGAGCTAAATTTGAACTATGGACGGATCACGCTCCCTTGGCCTTCATTAATACAAATAAACTAGGGAACAACAGAATAGCCAGGTGGGCATTGCAACTTATGGATTATAACTTTGAGGTCAGGACAATACCAGGGAAAGACAATGTGATAGCTGACACATTATCACGGTGTACCTAAGGAGGAAAAGAAATGGGAGTAAGGAAAGGAGCTTGGCCACGTCAATTTTGTTTCTATTGGTTGGTTAAAAGAATAATGTCAGTAAAATCATTTTGGTGAGAACACAATGAATAGCAGTGTAATGAATAGACATCTTTAACAGATTGGAACATTTTGTAAATATACACATATTACATGTATATGTAATCAAAGACTGTATGGACTGACGAAGCTTTGTTACATGTGTGAGGTGTCGAGATAGTAATATATGGTGTTGTATTGAGAATTTGATGAAACCATTGTTAGAAATGTAAAATATAGTATTACAGTTACATAGTTACTTATAGTTTATAATTGTGAATTATGAGATTTATGCTGATTGGTTCGTTGGGGAAGCCTGGACATTAATCATTGGGATGGATGTAAGTAATTTTGAACCTAAAATAATAATGTAAAGAATGGTGATATTTAATATTGCTGTTGGAGGTTGTTTTTTTTTGTTGTTGTTGGCTTTTACCTGGTTTAAAAGAATGAGAATTAATGAAGATAATATAAGTATATTGAACAGTGATTTATAATTTTATTTGATATTTAAAAGACGTTCGATGTACATCGAACTTGGCAAACAAGGGGGGTGTTACGGTCGTAGCGCAGCACGGTGTGCATGAATAATGGTGCGAATTTGTGTAATGAATGGAAGTGATGTTAAAAAGGGGAAGCCGGGAGTAATTGACAGGAAGAGAAATGAAATGTTCGTATTTACATAACTTGTTGTAATATTAAAGTATTTATAGAGTAATAACCTGAGAGTCTATTATTATTTCGAAGAGTCTTGTGTCGTAACAGTAGTAAATGTTCAATTTATCTAGGTAATTTTCATGAAATCTAGTTAATTTGAGGAATTAAAACTATTTTTGCTACAATATTGGATTACCCTTCTTAATCTGCACAAACCTAGATAACCAGTAGAATAACTGTTTTCTGCACTTAAGCAATAATAATCCAAGACATTTCAAAACAAATACAGGGAGAGATAGATTAATAATTTTTTAAAAACAAAAATATTTCAAGTCAATATCTTCCTAAATGTGTTACTTATTATGTACTTAATTTCTCTTTTTTAAAATAGTGATGTATGCATCCATCTTTTTGTGCTCATTCTTCATTACATCTTTGTATGGTCTATGACTAAAAACATGCTATGATAACCATAAACTATTCAGTATTATGAAATTACTTCACCACTTTTCAGACATTCTTGCGCCATCCAGAATGTGCTAGTGCACGCCTGACTCGACAGGGAGTGTTCTCAATGATAAGACAAGCACAAGAACTGATTCAGCTTGTAGTAGTGCAGGGCGGGCCAGAGGAGAATCGCACTGAAAAGAGTCAAGTTCTCAATGGAGACTCTGGCATAGGTTTAACCTCCTCCCATCCCACAGCAAGCAAAGCATTTTCCGATTTTGAGGTAGGTTGCTGTCACTATTGATTTAATGTGAAAATTGGGTTGATCATTTACTGTAAGCCCCTCAACTCCAACAGTTAAAAACCTCTATTTAATTTTGTTCTTTTTTTGTTATATTACCAATGTTCTCTGTTTTAACAGGATCAAATAGACATGAGTCGAGTTACTATGATTGGTCCAGAAATTGAAGACAGACTTTTGTGTGCTTTTGAAAATGTGAAGGAGGCGGTGGAAGAATTTACAGATTCTTACTACACTTCCCATGAGGCTCGGGAAAAAATTGTCCAGCTTAGTGACAGCTTGCGTGATAATTTACAAAACTTGCTACTACTAGGACACAATGTTGTATGTTTAGAAAAGAAGTTTTAAATTTTTCTTTATTGGTTATTTCTAATTGGGATTAGTGGTACATGGGATGGGGAAGGTCAGTAGCTTTTGCCTCCTATTTCAAGTAAAAATCCCAGTGTCTTTGCCAGAGTGGTAAAATACTCAGCTTCCAAACAGAGGCCCTTGAGTTTGAATCTTAGTGAAGTGTAATATTTTATTTATTTTCTTATCCAAGCTCTAATGAGTACATGACATTAGTTGGAAAGAAAAATCAGTTGATCTTTGTTCTGGTCATGAGAGCATTAAGAGTTGATCGCTGAGTCAAATAAGCTTTGTATTGCCTGCCCCATAGATGTCTAAAAAGATCCTTAATCCTTTATTATTATTTTTTTAGTAAAAAAAGCCTTACTGTCAGTTGTTCTTTAGCTTAAATTATCCTTGCTACATTGACTCTTGAAAAGAGCTTATTAAATGGACAGATTATGGAAATGGTTTATTGATTTAATAAAATAATCATCAGGCAAAATCATCAAATAACAAGATTACAAAGAGAGTTTGTGTTACACAAACTCAGAGGCGGCCCCCGTCGAAGTCGGATCCCTGTCGGATCTGCATATTCGCAAATAATATTCAAGAGGTGATTTAATTTTGATGTAAAATGTTTTACACATTTCGGATGTTCCTTCAGAGTTGAAGATAATTACTTCCTAGTCCAAACCTCCAGCAGGACGACGGGGGATGGGAGCGGGCAGGGTTTGAACCCTGGGCCATCCATAAATCTGAACAACAGTCCAGCGCGCAAACTGCACGACCAGGCAGCCATCCAATGGTCAAAAGTAATAATGTTTCAAAGATTCATTTGCCGTAAATTTAAATTTAAATTTAATAAAAAAATAGTAGATTAGTTTTAGTATATTAAAACATTACAATATTGATCAAAACGTTTGGAAATGAAAATCTACACTTTTTTTTTACACTTTAAGTTTAGAAATTGAAATTCTACATCTTAATCTAGTCTATTTTAGTCTAAACTAGATCTAGAAATTCTAGATCTAGACTCTAAAATAATTTTAATTAGAATATAAATCCTGATCTAGATATACTGTAATAAAAATCTAGATCTAGTTTAAAAAATCTAGATTAGATCTAAATCAAGATATCATTCCTTTTTTAAACGCGAGTCACATAACGAGGCTTAATAAACATTACTATACCAAGTTCTTTTTTCATTTCATTTGAAGAATTAATTCCATATAACGTCAGAGGGAAAAAAAAACACTACGTCACACGGCCTAGCTAGACTAAAAATCGCCTTCATCTATAAGAGCCATTTATCGAGTGTTCATAGACTTTGGTGCACCGAGTGCGTTCTTTAAGCATTTCATTTAAAGAATTCATTCCATATGACGTCAAAGGAAAAAAAAAACACTACGTCACACGGCCTAGCTAGAATAAAAATCGCCTTCATCATTACGAGCCTTTTATCGAGTGTTCATAGACATTGGTGCACCGAGTGCGTTCTTTTAGCATTTCATTTAAAGAATTCATTCCATATGACGTCAAAGGAAAAAAAAACACTACGTCACAAGGCCTAGCTAGACTAAAAATCACCTTTATCAACAAGAGCCATTTCTCGAGTGTTCATAGACATTGGTGCACCGAGTGCGTTCTTTTAGCATTTCATTTAAAGAATTCATTCCATGTGACGTCAAAGGAAAAAAAAAACACTACGTCACACGGCTTAGTTAGACTAAAATATGTTTTCATTAATACAAGCAATTTTTTCGAGGGTTAATAGACATTGGTGCACCGAGTGCGTTCTTTTAACATTACATTTAAAGAGTCCATTCATATGACGTCAAAGAAAAAAAATTCCATTACCTCACAATAGGCTAGTACCGGTACCATAAAAAAAAATGTCTTTATTTACACGAGATATTTAACGAGGGTTCATAGACATTGGTGCACTGAGTTCTAATAGATATTATTTAAAAAGGATCAAAGCCACATTGTTTTTGCGTTTTGTCTGTCAGTCGGTCTGTCCGTTATCTTGATATAAAAAAAACAACTAAAAGTTATTAAAAATTGATTAACCTTTATTTTACGTTTCAAAACATCGCAATAATTTTTAGGTATGAACACAATTGAAAAGTTTATATAATAGATTGTTCCGGATGTTTGTATAAATAGTAAAAGAAAAAGAGAATTTCAGATAAATGTAATACCGTTAATTAAATTTTTTGGATGGTCTCGTATAAAAATTAGATGTACTACAGCCACGTGGAGAGATTTTCATACCTTACTTTGGTGTTTGGATTCTGTTTTCCTTAAAAATCGGAACATAATATTAGATTTTTTAATGTTTTAGGTAGAAAGTTAAATGTACTGTAAGAGAGTAGTGAGTTAAAATATTTTTCATAAAAATCCGTAAAAACATTATTTCGTAAATGAGAAGATTATTTGTTTATTAATTAGAAGAGGGAGTTCAAACAATTATTTGGCGTTAGTAGATTTTTAAATAAATTCGGAAATTTCTGGCGACGATTTGTAAGAAACAAAATCCGGAACTTTCTTTATCGATTACAAAACTTCTATGTTATGTTTTACAAGAAAATTAAATGTCTAAAAAGTAATTTTCAGTAATCAATTCTAGTAAATTACTTTTTTTAAAAGCCTTATGCGATTTCAAACAATCATTAGGCATAATTCATGTTTTATAAAACAATATCCGGAACATTTTTACAATTAATGAAATATAAGTCAGTATAGAGATTATGATTTAGCATTAATATGCTATTTACATAAAAAACGGAACAACATATTATTGATAATGTGTTTTTGCAACGTTTAAGCATGGAAATGGAATGTAATATAAGTTAGAAGAGCAAACAAACATTTGTTGGCGTTGATTAGTTTTGCACAAAAAAATCCGGAACAATTAATTTTAGATACTTAAAACTATTGAGATGTTATGGGAGGAACATTAAAGGGTAAATCAGATTTTCAATAGCTTTTAGAGTTCTAGTTTTTTAAATCTAATCGTGACGGACAGACCGACCAACAGACAAAACGCACAAAAATAAGCTTCTTTTATTCGGATGGGGGCACTAAACAAAAAAATAAATAAAATCTGATTTTTAAAAAAAGTTTAAGGAATTGGTTTAGCACCTGATCATGTTGCGACGTTACGCTACTGCACGAAAATCGCTGCATAAAAAGTCCATTTAAAAAAATGTGCGTGATATTTACATACAAAGTGCATTATTAGCCTTTATAAACAAACAGAAATGTTTTCTTTTAATTTAAGCAGCTAGTTGACCAGAAAAAACGTCTTTAACTATTATTTATATTTGTTGTAAACATTTCCTGTACATTTTTAAAATATATTTGACTTAGTGATACTAAAAATACACAAAAATTGTCCATCTTTGTTAGCATATTGTAACATTGCCTCCCTTACATTTACGTAATTGTTTTAGAATTGGTGTATTTTTATGAAAAAATCGCTTGCATAATTAATTTTATAAATTAAACGGTTTGCTTTTAGAAAACCAAAAGTAGCCGTTGCACCTAAACTTTTCAAGCCGGATTTAATGATGAAATAATATTTTTCATATCTCTTCTAGTTTTCGAGATCTGAGTATGACAGACGGACAGACGGACATTTTGCACAAACCTAATAGCGGCTTTTTCCCCTTACGGGGGCCGCTAAAAACACTGATTTGATTTAGTTATACATTACCATTTAATTACCTGTAAGTTAACCACACAGAGTATTTAGTGTGTCTTTTTTTTTTTTTAACTATGAAAACATATTCTTTTAATTGAGTCTTTGGGCAACTTTTTTTTTTATTTCTTAAAAATGGTTAAGTTTATTTATTTATTTTTTTAACTTTTATATTTGTACAAAATTCTGAAGGTTTTTGTATTTAAAAAAAAATATTTTTTTTATCCACAGAAATGCAGGGATGGTAGAATGTCTACTCAAGATTTTGAAACATCTGTCATTAATGTTCTAGAGGCTTCTAAAATTTTAAGGAAACAAGTAAGGGGTTAACTGTACATATTTTTTTTTCTAATGGGATGTAAAATACAACCATTAAAAGTACCCTGCTATGCCCACCTCCTTGTCCTGCTGAAACCACTTTTCAATTAGCTAGTGGTCCCTTTTTTTGTTTCTTCATCTATCTTCACATTTATTTTTTTATATTTGGGAATTTATATATAAGAGCATCTCTGAAATAAAAGTGTTTTCCTAGATTAACAAATGGCTAGAATTATTTTAATATCTCTAGTATTATTTATATGTATAACCTTATATACAACTAAAAAATTACAATCTGGAATTTCTACAGCTGTTAGCTACTGCAATGAGCCAGGCCTCAGATCTGTTCAGACAAAATGATGATGAATGTCTACTCAAGGCGCTCAAGAAGTCTGGTTTGTCTGGGGACTTTGACCGAGTGGAAGAGCTTACTGTGAAGTTCTCTGAACACCAGGAGCAGCTTGAGGAGGTAGGCTCAAAATGGTCTTAGAACCAATGACATGTGATGTGTATATTAACATATAACTTTAGTTCTCATCTAACAGTACATACACCAATACTAGTACCTTGCAGAATCTGCACTTTCATTGTAGATATTTTCATTTTAAAAAAAACAAGAGAAACTAAAAAACTAATTACTTTTATTCACCATATAGTGGTGAGATTTTAACATTTAATCTTTTTTTTTTAGCCAATACTTTAAATCAGTTTCAACTTAATACTGTGTAATGAATGGTTGACTACATACAATGGTCTAAGATGTAATGGCTGAGACTTGCTCTTATCTTTTTGTTACCTCTCCAGGTTTGTAAATTGTTCAGACACATGGCAACAACAGAACCCTTAATCATTGCAGCAGAACATAATGAGTCATTTCTCCACTGTTTGGGACCGCTGGTAAGTGAACCATAGTGGGAGAGTTTCAATCTGCTACCACTAGGGCTAGTGTTCTCATCTCATCTTCATCTGTGGTCCCGTCTGGGGGCATAAGCCACAGACCAGCTTCCTCCAGGCATCTTGGTTCTGGGCGAGTCTCTCCAACTGTCCCCATGTCTTGCCCATCTGCTTGGCATCTGTTTCCCAATTGCAAGGCATGTAATCCTGGGCTGTCCCCTCTTTCCTTGGGGGTTCCAGGTTAATTCTTGCCTAGTTATGTTGGATTCAGGCTTGCAATGGGGTGTGACCTATCCATTTCCAGCATATCTGAAGAATATCTATTTCAATAGGCTGCTGCTTTGTTCTCTACCATAGTTCCTCATTTGAGATCTTGTCTTATGTCTGGTCAGCAGATCATAAGAATCTTCCTCAGGCAGGTATTGGTTGTTGAGTGGTTAAGCGGTTGAGCTTGGCTTCAGAACCTGGGGTCCTGGGTTAGAATCTTGAAGACTAGTATTTTGAATGTCAGGATTTTTAGTGCACCCCTGGGGTCCACCCAACTCTAATGGGTACCTGACTTGTGGAAAGTAAAGGTGGTTGGTCATTGTGCTGGCCACATGACACCCTGCTTGTTAACCATTGGCTCTATAGACTGCAAATTAATTTAGATCATAGAATATCTGACTCTCCTTCACATTTGGATTAAAAAAAAACAACATGTTCATGATGCTTGGAAAGGTTTTGGAACTCACTCCCCATTGATCTCTGACAGAGACAACAGGCTATGCTACATTCAAGAAGAACATTAAGCTGTTTAAAACTTTTTTAGATTTTAGCTCTCGTTTGTAATGTTATCACTGTGCATGAGCTTACATTTTGTTTTTTAACAGTACTCTATAAATTAAATTATTATTATTATTATCTGATCAAATATCCTTCATAGAATTAAAAACATTTTTTTTATAATCATTGTTCAAATGTAATTTGAAAACATTACTGTATGAGCAGTATTTGACCTAATAACTACTATTTACAGTTTTGAAAAATAATGCCATAGTACCTAAGCTAAGAGAGGCCAATCTAAACAACACTATTGTAAAATATATTTTTTTAGCATTATTATGATGCCAAAAAAAAAAAAAAACCACTTTAAAGAAACAAAACAGAATGACTTATTTTAAAAATATATCTACTTTTAATACATTGCAAACAAAAACAAGCTTTCAAATTACTATATTTCCCAGGTAGGCCTCAATGTTTACTCAGTGGTGACTCTGCACTTTCATTACAAACATTTTCAGTTTAATAAAATGTTATACACTTTTTGTTGGGGAAAAAAAGTTTTTTTTTCTCCTTTGAAACACACATGATGAGCTCTTCTATTTTATACAAAACATACTTTAAAAAAAATAATTTTTTTAATATGTTTGTTTCTCTATTTTTTCATGAAGTTCAATAGTGCCTAACTGTGTACATTTGATTTTGTTAACTTTTACTTTAAACTAATCAAAGTTATAATATTTAGTTTACAAATATTTGCAATCAATAATTGAAACATTTTTATGCTTTCTTTTGTTCAGATATTATATGCTGCTCACACACTGGCTCAGCATCCAGAGTCAAAAATAGCTAGAGAGAATCTTTCTGTCTTCAGCGATGCATGGGAAAATCAAATTAACGACTTGTCCATATTGGTCAAAGAAGTTAATGATTTGTGTCAAGGTCGTGGAGACAAAGTAGTTTATCTTTCTCTGCCTAGACCAGGAGTAAGTATTTCCTTATATAGATAGTTTTGTATAAAATTTGCATACAGATAGCCTCAGGGCCGGTCCTAGCAATTGCGGGGCCCTGTGCGAAACGGATTGCGCGGAGTCTATTCTGGGAAGGGATATGGATAATAAGTGAAAATTAAGATTTTGTATTAAAAAATAAATTTGTCTTTGCATTTTATACATTCTTAACTAAGTACAAAATCACGATCAAATTAACTTTACTTTACGAGCCTTGTGTGTAGCGAAGTCATACAGTAGATCATCAAAATTCTGTTTCCTACATAGATCACGCTTAATAGCAAGAATTGCCACAATGTTCAATCTCTCTTCGTGAATTGTTGACCTTAAGTAATTCTTTATTAGTTTAAGACGCGAGAAACTTCTTTCACAAGATGCCACAGTTACAGTTCAAATCTCAGCTGCAAGGAGCAAATTGCAGTGTTCACAATTCTGTTGAAGCATTTTATCATGTAGCCATCTTCAGCTTTTCGATGTGTGAAGTTTTCCACAGATTTATCATACTGCCTTTTCCTTTGACTTTTGGCTGGAAAGATTGGGGCACATGTTTCCAGCCAACTCCTTTTCGCTGTCACAAGAAGAAACGACAGGAAGAAATTTAAAACGTTCATACACAACCACAAGCTCTTTCACATTAACCCTTATCTGAGAGATACCTATAACATCTGCTCGTTGTGACTTATGTCTGGAGTACAATCCAATATCACTGCATTCTTGATGTCTCGAAGGATAGCATTCACCACAGCATCAGCTACTACAGTAATGAGTTCGTTTTGAATCTTCTTTCCCAGGTAATGATCATGAATTTCTGCATTGGTATCACGTCGAAGATGTTCATCCATTACTGGATCAAACTTTGCGAGTAATTCTACTAGACCAGTAAATTCCCATTACTTGGCTCTTTAAGTCTTTCAATGGTCCCTCTGAAAGCTGAATTGTGCTTCGCTAGCAATTGTACAATTGCAACTAGCCCAACGTTTAGTTTCAGAATAAAGCATCTCTTGGTGAACTTTTTCAATGCCTGTTTTTTTTTTACTTAGTCTTGCTTCAGCTTCACAGCGACTAGTCATGGCGTCTAAATGCCTTTGCGATTTTTCATGCTCTGCTAGCCTTGTGGTACAGCTTTGCCACTGGTCGAATCCTTCATTTAAAAAGGAACTTTTTTGTTTTTCCAGTAGACTACAGTAGAAACAATAGATCTTGTCTGCTGACAAAGAATATATCAGCCAAGGACGCAAAACACTTTCACCATTACTCAGGTTTGGTTTGCAATGCACTTAAGAGAAATGTCTACCATCCTTATTTTTTGGAAAAGTCTCCAAAGTAATCTCAGGTGGACCTTTTTGTAATAAATTATAGTCAATACAAATCTTTCCATTTTTTCTAGACACATGGCAGGATAATCCAGATTTCTCAATGAATCGACCACATTTAGCTCATTATCTATAACTACATGTTGATCAGTTATTACATTATTGCCTTCATTTCTTACGACATGTTGATCAGTTGTTAGTGTTGCATCATTTTCTTCTTCTCTTACGACATTCACCACTGCAGTTTTTGCATTCTTCATAGAATCTGTTTCAGCTGTCTCACTACAAGTGATTATGATCTCATTTTCGGGCTTTGATTGTTTTAAAAACGTATTCTAGTTCTATTGGAACTTTCGTTTCGGTTAAATTTCACACTATTATTATATTTTTATTTGAATATGAAAACTGACAATGCTTTTTTTATTCGCATAAGATTTGTGTTTTCCGTATCACAATTTTGTATAATTTTCAGGAGATTTTAAAAATAATTTCCACGACTTTTTCGTATATTTTGCATCATTATGCAATTACAGATATACTTAGCGCGGGGCCTATGAAAGAGCGGGGCCCACTGCGGCCGCATAGGTTGCAGTGGCTTAAGACCGGCCCTGGATAGTCTTAATGTGATATTCATGTGTTAAATTCACTATTGTGCATGGCACTTTTACATATTATTTGTTTAGATTGTAGTTTCTATTATCTATTTTTGCCTCCCTACGTCTTTAATTTAGAGACATAACTAAACAAAGGGACTAAACTTATTGTCACTAATATTGTCAAACCAATCATACATATACTATACATTCTTACATTTTAAACAAAAAGTGATCTTAAATTATTATTTTTGTTTTTAAACTGTCTTCTGAAGTCATTGTATTTACAAACTTATTTTCCAGAAACATGGAACAAACTCTCGAGCTCTAAGGCCAGCCAAACTTGATGCTGAGGTAGGACATTGCTACTTGCTGTCCTATAGGCACTGAATTTCTGGTGCTCATTACATCTTGTTCATACAAGATCATTATACATTAATATGGAAAATATATAGTCTAGTGTATTTGAAATATAAACAGTTTAAAGTCCACTTGCTATCAACACAAATAAAAATACATTGGTATGAAATAAAAGTTTTAGCGTTTATGTGCATACACAATTTGTGAGTGAGACCCAGCTGACAACAGCTGTTCAGCAACAGAAAGTATGTTAGTTACATAGCCATTTTAGCTGCTTTAAGCTTTGTACAAGAAAAACAAGGTCTTATTGTTAGATTATATTATTGGTGGCTAATGAGATGTAAGATACTTATTAACTTTAATGTTATCTAAATACTTTTTGCAGCTTATTGTCATCCATTCTTTCTGAAGTGTTTAAAAAGTTATTCTCACCCATTCTTTATGAAGTGTTTAAAATGTATGTAAATATCTCAATTCTCTGGATAAAATCTTTAATTATCAGTCACATTCATAATACAATTAATTTTTTTTTTTGAGGACCTTATTATCAGTCAAATTCATGTAATAACCTTAAAATGAATTTATGTAAAATCTGTTTCTAAAATTTTGAAGTTCAATTTTTTTCACAAAATTGTTACAATGTTTATATGTACTGGGTAGCCACGCCACATAACTTCATACAAATCTTTATTAATATTTCTTGTGCTCTGTGCAGGAGCAAGCAAAGATTGCTAAGTTGGGCCTTGAGATGAAGCTGATCACATCTGAAACAGAGGCGGAGGCAGACAAGTGGGAGGAGCCAGACAACGCTGTTGTCAAGCGAGCCAAGAACATGTCCAGCATGGCCTTCAGCATGTATTTGTTCACCAGAGGGGAGGGACCGCTGAAGACCACCCATGACCTCTTTGTCCAGGCCCATTTCTTTGCTCAAGAAGGGAACAAGCTCTACTCCACAATACAAAACTTTGCTCAGAGAGTAAGTAGAGTACATGTGTGGCTTTCTGACCAAAACATAGACTTATCTGCATTGTATCAGATACAGTGAATTCAGAACATGTAGAAAACTCAGCAGTTATTAATAATTGAAAGATCATATGTTGTGCCCAGCCTTCCAGCAGACAGTTTAAAGTGAAGATTTTTTTTTTTACAGGCTACTGGTACCATCTATTAAAAAATGTTTCCTTGTATAGATGTGGTAATAGTAAAAAAAAAAAAAATAAAGATAGAAATCTCTGACTGTGTTTGATGTAAGTGCATTAGAGTTCACACACTTAAAACTAACAGTTTACAAAGCTTATATGTGGCTTATTGATCAACTAGCTCCAAGTGCTCTAAGTGCTCATGGATGCACATGCCAAAATTCTAGTATCCTAAATTAAAAAACCCACCAGGGTTCAAACTTATTAGGTATTAGTTCATTTAACATTTTCCCACTTTGTCACCAAGTCACAAACTTAGCCGCAACTGTAAGTATTACCAAAAAAAAAAGGTTTTTTTTTTTGTTTTTTTTTTGTCAAGTTCAAAACTTAAAAATAGCAAACATTTTTTTTTAACAATTATTTTGATTGATATGTTTTCCCACTTGTTTCTTTAGGTACCGCCTTGTTCACAGAAGGAGGAATTACTGATGTATTTAGATAGAATACCAATGTGCTGTCATCAGCTGATCACGACACTCAAGTCAGCCACATTTGGCAAGACTGCAACATTCAATAAGGTAAATAAGCGGAAAATGAATTTGTAACTATCCTATTTCTTAGCAGTTATCCAATTAACACAATTTGATTAAATCTGAAAAAAAGATGACATTTGATTTTTGAAATCCTTATTCCTTATTTAATGACAACAGAAAACATTTTCAAGCTATTTTTTGTTGTTGTTGTACAAGAATTGAATCTTCACTTTACACACACTTCATAAAAAAAAAGATCTATTATTCCCCATATTTTACTTAATGGTGGAAGATTGTCACAGTTTTTTTTCAACAATTTAGATATCTCAGGCTACATTTAGAAGTTTTACTTAAGTCACTTAAAGCTTAGGGAAAAAAAAGTAAAAGTAAAGTTCCCCATTCAGACATTGTGATCTATGGGGCAGATGATGGAAAGGTCATCTGTTTCTGTGGCCTTTAATCTTTTCCCAACTAATGTCAGGTACCCATGAGATGGGTGGACTCACAGGTGCCCAAAGATCCCGAAATTAAAAATCCCAGTCTTCATCAGGATTTGAACCTGTGACCCCCAATTCAGAAGCAAAGCGCTTTACCGCTCAGCCAACGCACCTCCAAAGTTAAGAAAGGATGAACTTAATTAAGTAAAGTTGAATTTTAGTTGAAGTTTTAATTCCCTGTGTTTTATTTATTGGTGTGTTAATTTGTCAAATGCAGGTAGACAGTGCAATTCAAGAAACTAAAAACTTGATGAACATAGTGGCCAAAGTAGTAACCACATGTTTTGTATGTGCTACAAAGGTAAAAACTTATTCAATGTGTATTACTTTACTAACAGTAGTCAATGGAAGAGAAACTTGTTGGAAGAGCTACTAAAAAGATGGTCTCTTAATTAGTTCTTTACCCCTTCTAGACCTAGAAAGCTCGTCTGTCTATAACCAAATTTAATGAAAGTGTCATACGACCAGCAGAATTATCAATTTCTTCACCATCATATATTGTACTGTATCTCAGAGATGACCTTGAAATCCATAATTATAATAATAATAATTGTATTTATAAAGCGCTGTTAACAAACGAAATGTAGGCTCAAGGCGCTGTAATAACATTACAAACCCAAACACGGCAGCTAAAATGACAAACTAATCTAAATATATATATAAAAAAACAGATTGCAGTTATGATTTGAATTAGGAACTCTTGAATCATAAGTCAAGCTTTTTACCACTCAGCCACTACCAAAACCTTTACTAAATGCCAAAACAGTTTTTGTTTGCAACATAGGTAGAAATGTTAGCCAAGTTTGACTTTTTTATTAAATTTCTTGTGGGTTTGAGTCCATTAGTTGACATATATTTAATACTAGTAAGCTTATCATAAGGTCATTGATTACATACTGGTATATACTAGTACAACTTAAGTGTGTACAGTGACCTGACAAGAAGTAATTTACTTTCAGTACAATATAGACTACAGATGTTCCCCAACTCCAAGCTCTAGCTGTCAGCTGACCAGGTGGTCATCGGGTCAGCGGTCCTCCAGTGATAATGAGTCAGCCCTCATGGACAACAGGAGATTGAGTGACCAGGAGGATGCCCTATTCCGGAGTTCCAGCAGTGGTAAAGGTTTGTCCAGCCTTGAAAAAACTGGATAGAGAACTGACCAGCACACACTCATCAAAAGATATCAACACTGTTCTAGTCTTGTATATAATATTCTATTTATATCACCTATGACTTTGATAACTAGTGGTCATGAGAAGTTTTCTTTGTATTTGAATTGCAATTGGCAAAATATCAGTATCATATTAATAAGTTCATATTTTTGTGTCACCAAGCTGTTGTGGTATCAATACACTAGACTTGTTACAACTGCATGTCTAGTACATCCTTATGTACTTATGACACTGGAGAATACATTTGTAAGAAGAGGTTAACTCTTTAAGTCTGCTGTAATTGGTTTGCAGTGACTACTTTCTCAGTTTGTCTTTTGACTAAAGTTTACCTTTCTATATATTTTGAAAAATGGCTTTTTGCTAGTTTTTTTTTGTCTTTAATTTAAAAAATTCAAACCAAGAGATAAAACATGAAAGTAATCTTTAAATGCTCAATAGTTAATTATTTATATTTTACAAATATTTTTTTTTATGGCATGGCCAATTTAAAAAAAAAAAGTTTCAGAGATTAATACAAAATTACAATATCATGAAAGACCTTTGTGCGCCCCTAATCAGTGCTTCATATTTCAACACCGCACACTTTTTTTTTCTCTTAATGTTACTGTATAAAACTTTATTATATTTTTATCTGCATTTTAAAGGTATAAAGATTTTTAAGATGCAGTTGCAGACTTGAATTAATACTGCTAAAAGAAAGTAATCTAAAAAGCTGGTGTGTTCCTCCTTACTAACCATTCCAATGTAACTTTCACAATGATTTTGAACTTGGTTGCATCAGTGATATCATTTTCTTTAGATGCTTACCAACATTTTATATGCATCACGTTATGTTGGCTTTAACCCCTGCAAAGTCTGATCCTTTGTTGTTTAGAAACAAAAAATAACCTATGCTGCTTGCAAGATTTTCTAATGCTGTAAAGATTATATAATAACTACTAGAATGAAAGAAATGAGAATTTATATCTCTTGGTGTAATATTTCCAAGTCCTTAATTTTGTGTTTTTCTTTACAGAACAAATTCAGCTAAAATGGTTCTAAATCTTCAGTTAGCCAGAAAAGCCAATGACTTGGCATAATTTAAGTCATTGATTAACATGCATGACTAGATTGACCTAGGGATACGGGTAGGATGTAATCATCTTTTTTGAAGTTGTCTGTATTTTATAAGATAAGATAAGATATGTTTACATTTCTAGACTAGTTTGATTGTTGTACTTGGTAGGTAAATCTTCCAGAGATAGACTTTTAAAGATATATGCTTTAATTTCTAAATAAAATTTTGAGAGGTGAAAAAATGTTTTTTGTGATGCTTCTATTGACTTGTTAATTCCACTATTTTACCAGCCAATACCATTAGTTTGAATTTGCTATCCATGCATGCATAGTTATTAGAATTCCTAGAATCTAAGTCTCACAAGTGCACAACTAAACAGATCTGAACTCCCATAGAGTGTGTAGCAATAGCTACAAATAATAGTTACTGTTTTTGGAGAATGTTAAATGTTCTATGATTTGAAAGATTGTTGCAGTAAAAGAATCTCACTTGTTGGCCAGTATGACATTTTATTTGTAAACAGAAAGTTAACACAACTGGTAGACATGTTCTTATTTTAGTTCATAATTTATATTTTTTTTATAACGAATATATTTACACTTATAAACAAATGTAATGTGTTCCACAAATGTTGTTTCAGCTTACACTTTTAAAAAAAATATAAGGTTTTCACAGAGATTAAATTGTTTTAATGTGTATTTATTTGTAATAGATCAATAATTATTTTAACTGTTTTAATAATTTTTTGATTTTAGTTGATTATTTTGAGCTTTTTTTCACTGTTTTAGCAAGTTGTCTTAGCATGTGTTGTTTTAGCAAGTTGTCTTAGTATGTGTTGTTTTAGCATTTGTCTTAGCATGTGTTGTTTTAGCATTTGTCTTAGCATGTGTTGTTTTAACAAGTTGTCTTAGCATGTGTTGTTTTAGCAAGTTGTTTAGCATGTGTTGTTTGAGAAATTGTATTTCTCAATATTTCACTTAGTCTCTTTTAATTTTCTTTTGTGTACAAGAGCACTTTGATATTATTATCTTCTTTATAACATTATTTGTATTGTTTTTTTTAATCATTCACATTTTTAATTTCACTATTCATTCACAACTAAAATCTTAGCTGTCATTTATTACAAATAGACTGTGTTATGCTTTCTACATGCAACTGTGCAATATTGTCTTCTCACTGGGCATAATTACTTTTTATTTACAAGCTATACAGCATCTTATAACCCAAGTTTTGTTTTAAATTCAGTCCCATTGCATTGGTGAAATCCTAAGGGTACAGATTATTCTAGTGATTTACCTTTCAAAAATGTATTAAAGTGTAAAGGCTAGTAATTAAAATAACTTGTATTATTTTTCTTTCCACTTGTAAGGGAGATGGAGATATTTTGTTGTGACAAGTAGTTAAAAAAAGGCAGGTGTCAATGTTCACTAACAAGTCACTTGATTAAATTGGTTTGAATGACATAACTCTGTTGAGATTTATAAATTAGTGTGTTCTTTTATATTCCTCTGTGTTCTGGCTATTTGTTAGTCATGAACTGCTTTTTTTTGGATGGGGGGGGGGGGGGGGGAAGGAGCGAGGGAGGTTTTACAGAGAAATTGACCATCTGTAAGTAATTGGGATAACCTATTGTTTAAAATGAATGCTCAGCTCCCATTGCAGCACCATAATCTACTGCTGTAGTCAAAGTGTCAAGTCATTAGCCTGGAATCAGATTTGGTCTTATATGACATCCTTGGAAATGCACCTTCATTGAGAACAGAAAATCAATTTGTGCTGATGTGGCCAGTTATCTGGCTGAACAATATCTACTTCATAAGTTGTCTTGATATGGATGCGCTGTTACGTCACATTGAGTTTTGTACATGCCAGCATTTTATTTTGTGTGAACATTTCATGGCACCAGGTTTGAATCTTGAGTTATCTGTTTGTATTTGCAATATTTTTAGTTCATTTAGTGTACAGGTAGTTTGTTTTACCATATTGATTACTATACTCCATGTATTACCTCCTCTATACTTAACATACCCTACATAGAAGTATTATTTTAAAAGGTGTTTTATTTGACACATCTTTCCACTGTTATTTTTTTTTTGTATACTTGTATACCACTAAGATCAGTTTGTAATCACTGTTCATTGTCAAGGTCTGTAATAGGCAAATGTTATTATTGTTCAATTTGCTTCATTTGAGGACTATAAGAATCAATTCTTAAATCATTTCCTTAGAAGACATTTGGATCACTTTTATTTATCATACTCAATGTAACCTAATATGTTCACTTATTACTTCTCATGAACCCCATCCCAAATAAAAGTGTTCTTCTTCATTGTAAACATCACCATTCATTTGGTAGTTTGGCACATTTTTATTTTTTGCTTATAAGTTGATCATGCCACTCTTGCCAACTAAAAAAGATCAAAAAGAAAACCAGCATTTTTCTGGCTTATTAGAAAGGAAAAAAACAAAAGCCAATTTTTTTTTTTGTATTGAAGAAGCTTAGCAAAGGTGTTACTCCTTTTAATCTTCTTCTTACTTGCACTTGTTCTCTAGTTTTTGAAGTTTACAAATATTATCAAGACAATCTGGCACTACTGTCCTGTAAGGCAAGCAATTAAATATTTTCTAGTCAATACTTAGTTGAATTATATTCTATTCAATTTTAATGTACATTTTTAAAATAAATATATTTTATTTTTCCAAACAAATCTAGCATGTGACCTTAGTTGAAGGAATTTATTTTTACTTAGCATGACTGTATTAGTTATTGGTTTCAATTAGTTTACGGAGAATCTAAATTTTTCCAACACCATTTTGAACTCAGGATTTTTGGTTTCATTCTCACATCAATTTTAGTAGTTTGCAAGTCATATGTGGCTTTTTGTATTGTGAGCAAGAGAATTAGGAAGAACTTAAACTAATTCACCTTGAGATATTTTGCCCTCTCTTTTTTTTTTCAGTCTTTTCTAGTCATTAGACAAGTCGTTCTTAAGTCTTTCTTGAGCATGGGTTGTGAATCAAGATAAGGCTGCCTTATTGAATTGTGCTGTTTGGGTAAATCCCAAAGGAACATATTTTAGAAGAGAGAGAGAGTTTCAAAATAAGCACAGTTATTTTTTTTACTTTAAACACATACTGTTCTTTAAAAGGAATTGAAACATTGGTAAAAACATCTACAAACAGTAACTACTAATTGGTACAACTGTAACTAATAATTATCCTTTAGAACTGAGAAGTTGTGTTGTATCTTATAGTAGTGGTATAATTAACATTATGTACTATTTGTTTATACTTAGAATTTAAGTCAGCATTTTGGAATATTGTTAGGATTAGGGTTAATTATGAAATAAATATTAAGATTAGGATTATATTAACTTTGGTATTATTTTTCTTAGAGGTATTGTTCTAAAAATGTTTGGCAAATTTTTTAGTATCCATATCTGCCACACACAATTGAAGTCAGGAAATAATTTCAATTGAAAGAACTATATCCTGTAAATCTATAGTATACGATCCATTTCTTGTGTCAGGATTTTGCTAACAAAAATGTGATATTCTTATTTACAATTCCCTTTTCTTTTTTTTTACCTTGATTGTTTTAAGAAACATATTCTCGTTAAAGTCATGGCCTAGGATATTTTGAATAATATTAAATGATGAATAATTTTGTAAAAAAAACTCTAATGAGAGGACTTTTGAATATGTCAAAATTTATCAAAATTTGTTTGTCATAATGGAAACAAAATTAAACAGCCTCAATAAAGACTATTCCTTGAGTGTTGGACTAGCTGAAAATTCATGAACTATTACATGTGTGTTCTCTCCTCTAATTTTATGTCATCATATGGATATGTTTATGGCCATAATAAAAGTGATCAATGTTCCAATGCATATCCAGAGTTATCTTCTCTGATGTCTCCGATTATCATGGTTGTTTTTATTTATTTGTTAATTTCTGGTTTCTGTTCTGAAAAACTGATTTAGTTTTGGTGAGTTTGTTTGCTTCTCATTTTCTTGCAACCTTGGGAAACATAGACAAGAGAAGTGGCTCTTACTCAAATGTAAAGGTGGACATACCCTTAAAAGGGACAAGAGAAGTGGCTCTTACTCAAATGTAAAGGTGGACATACCCTTAAAAGGGACAAGAGAAGTGGCTCTTACTCAAATGTAAAGGTGGACATACCCTTAAAAGGAAAAAAAAAAAGACCCAAGTAAACTGTCAAAACTGGGCTTACTATTTATTTGATGAAACATGTCTCAGTAAATCAAAGGCTTTAAAACTACTATAACAAAAAACTTTTCTCACTGATTCATCATTTGCACCTAGCTGAATTCTGTGTGGAACTCTGTGCATCACGTTTTCTTTGGATTGAAGACACCCTACATCACAGTGAGTCAATGGAGAGTAGGCTACCTATTTCTCTCTTTTGTCCACTGTGTGTTGATAGTGAAAACGCACTTTGAACGTTAGCATTATCTTATCTTATAAGAGACTTTACTTTAAAAAAAAAAAAGAATATGATTACGTCCTACGCGTATCCCTAAGTTACCTAATTTAGTCTGCCAAGTTCGTTGGTTTTCCTGGTTGATTCAGGCAACCCATTCTATGCTCTAATAGAGCTAGGGAAGAAAGAGTAGGCCTATTTGTACACATTTTTCCTAGCATATGGAACAAGAAATAGATTATTATCAGTATTTTATATATAACTAGGCATATAACCCATGTCCGGCGGGTCTTAATTTGCGTATCACTGTCGATATAGTCACTGAGAGTGTTTTGGAAACAATTAAACGAAATAATAATGCTATAAGAAAGTGAATTAAAAAAATAGTATGAATGGAGCTATCAAAATAGCTAATCGAGCTAAATCCATTTTTTAAATGAACACATTTACTTGTAGGTCTACATATATTTAGATCTAGATTGTAGATACTATTATAATAAATGTAGACCTAATATTATAAGAGTGAATTCAATGGCTCAAGAAGCTTATTAATTATTGTAAGTCAGTATATGACAAATCGTTCATCCGACATTTCGCTCATCGACAACTTGTTCAACGACAGTTGGTTCACGACGAATCGTTCACACGACAAATCATCATTGTACAGTCTAGACATGGACAAAATACTCCACCAAGGCTGGCCCCTGATGGCAAGTAGCCTATTCGTTTTCGTAACTGTCCCTAGCGATAGCGTTGGTGCTAAATTTACCTCTTTTGTGTGAGACACAATCAACTGAAAAATACGAATCCATTCGAAATTTAAGTCTCAACTTTGACTGTTTGGCGGATCTTAAAATAACGACTGCAAGTGAAACCAAAAACAAAATGCACATGTGTAGTAAATGCCTCTCCTCTTGTTTCTGATTGTCTTTTCATTGTCGTTAATTAGTCATCTGTTCTTGAACCAGTTTCCACGGTGTTGCAGTCTTTCCAACTTAACATAGTGGCCACTCAACAGCACATCCTTAATGACATAATCAAAAACCAACTTGACCATCCCGAGGAACACATCAGAGATGTCATCTTGAGGAAGGAGAGACTACTGGCAGAAAAACCTGATACCGGATATTGAGTTGCTGCTGCCGAGAATTCGCAGTCGACAGACACACTGAGAAAAAAACAACACGTTTTGGATTTTGGGAGTTATTACAAAATACGGCTTTACATTACATATCTTGATTTTTATAAGCTTCTTCATTACGTCTAGCTTTTCGAGCAATAATAATGGTCAGTTCAACTTTTTTTTTGTCTTCATCCTAACTAAAAGCTGCAATGCAAAGAAGAATATCAGAACAGCACTATAAGCGTTCATCGCCAGCTTGCCATCGCGACGAAAAGCAATTCATTAGTAAAGTTATTGACAGTTTCGGCAGCCACAGTCAACGTTTGCAGTTTTTGTTTGATCGAACGAAGTGAAGCACGGTCCTCACGGATAAAGTTAACAATATGTACGGTGAATACTTTGTTCACGTGTTTAGTTTCTAAGTCTAATTCTTTTATTTCATGAAAAAGAAGTATTTACTGTGCACTTAATATCGATTAGGCAAGAGGGCCCGAATAGGGGGCAGTTCTTTTCTTTAATATTATAACAAGAAGGTTGAGGCTACGACTTTGATCCATGGGTGGCAGCTTGCACCACCCTCTGCAAAAAATCCTGCGGGCCCCCATGGTTGCCTTGCAACAATACCCATACATGGGAAAGGCTTCGGGAGTGAACTCTTATGAAAAATCATGAGCCGGTGGCCCTTATGTAACCTATACTGCAGCTAGCAGCACATGGTGCTACGCCGTTGATCCCAAACGATGTCGGCACTTTCCGTTCCTTTAGAAACATATATGTTGCGTTAAGAGGTGTGGAACTGCTATATGTGGGTGACATCATTCCGACCATAACTAATACCCAGGCATTCATCTTCGCGATTGATTAGGAGGCCATAGAGGAAATTTAAATTGTGTTCAATATCGTTTGATCAAGTGCTATTTCGGTAAACAAAAGAATAAAAAACGGACATTTTCAGAATTTAGGTCAATGCCTGCCGGACCTAGGCCATGTCTTTTTTTTTTTTACCGGACGTCTGATAGCAGGCCTGGCGCCCTAACGTACTCCATAGACTATATATAATATGCCCCACCCCCTTTCCTAATTTTTTTCTCACACACCAGCAATGACCTTGACTGATGGAAACTGCATCACCTATTGTTAAACACATTATGATCAAGATATATATTAGTCTGTTACAGGTAAACAAAGATCTACATAGATATATACTACAGAACTCTAGATCTAGTAAAAAGAAAGCGTTTGAAAAAATAACTCATTTAGCATGCTGATGTCTGGTTATATGTTATATAGGCCATACTCATTTTACGAACTTAAAGAATACGAAATATCTAGATGTCTAGAATATAGATCTAGATATATAGACCTATAGACTGGACCTATAATATAGACTAGATCTAATCTAGCCGCAGTACCCTCGTACAAAGCCCAAGTTTTGGACAGGATAGACTATTCGCAGATATACAAGACTATGTTAGTTGACTACAGGACTGCATTTCTTAGTAGACTAATTTGTGGAATTTCTTCAAGTTCATGACTAGATATCTATTGGCATATGCCATATTGCGCAGATCGAATAACTTCTAGACTGACTAGATAGTCTTAGTCTAGGGCTAGGCCTACTTAATTAGGCATAGATCTAACTAGATCTAGTTACTACTACCGTCACAACTAGTAGTCTTGATCTCTCTCTCTCTCTCTCAAGCAGCTCCCTTTCTCTCTGTATTAACTGTATATATAGGCCTACATATATACTGCAACCTATGCGGTCGCAGTGGGCCCCTCACTTTCATATCCACGCGCTAATCGTAATGATAATGTGGTAAAACTTCCCATCGAAGGAATAATGCTAGGTGTAGGTGTAGATTATTAAATTAAACCATAACTTATTATATATAACAGGGTTCCATGGCCTCCTGATTTTCCAGGGCCTCCTGGATATCTCCTGAAATTATTAAAATTTTCCGAAAACTCATTTTGGGATACCATTGTTGTACATTAAATAAAAAACGGCATTGTGGGCTTTCATTTAGTAAAAATTTTATTTTGACATTATGCTTATCCCTGCCCAGACTAGGCCCAGCGGAATCTGTTCCGCATAGGCCCCGCAATTGTTAGGGTGGGCCCTGTATATATATATATATATATATATATATATATATATATATATATATATATATATATATTGCAAGAAAACACTTTGCTGTCAGCCCTTATTTACCTTAACCTTTTTTTTACATGAGCTCTTTTTACTATAAAAAATATATGAAGCTTAAAATTAGAATGCAGGAAATCGCTTGGAGCCAGGGCTTTTCACCAGACCCCACTGTGAAGCTTAAAGCAATCCCCCGGACATTGCCAGATGGAGGGAGAACCTGCTGCCTCTCCAGTATTATTTCCAGAAGACATTTAAAATTGTCTACAAACCAATATATTTCTGAAAAAAAAAAAGACTTAAACCGACTAGCTTTAATGAACCAATATCTCACACACATACAAATCAGCTCGCCCCACAAATTCCTAATTTAATTTCATTTGACCTGCAGTCTTGTTACTCAGAGAAATAGTGAATTGTGGACAGAACAAGAAAGGGTTTCCGAAGCTCAGAAATGTTGAAAAAATGCTTTGCATTTAGGGCTCTGCCCCTAAACCCACCGGGAGATCTTTCAACACTCCCCAAGACCAATAGCTGATTAAGGGGGTGGCAAACATAAACTTTTTGATCTTTATGGACATCATTAATAAAAGTTTGAATAGCATAGGTATCATGTAAAACCACTTGTTTGTCTTGAAAGTCTTAAGAAAGAAAACAAGGTCTCGTTTCATGTTGACGTTAACTCTGTTTCTAATTTAAATTATCTTACATTGTATTATAATATGTATATAAAATGTCATAAATAACTAGATTTTAATATAGAATTAACACTTTTTTTTTATAGTTGTTTAATAATCAATAAATGTAGGTAAACAGTGGTTCAAGAAAAAAGATAGTTTTTATCAGGGAATTTTTGGGCGCAAAGTTGATGGTAGGAGTGACACCCTATGCAAACTGCTCCTGGGGACACCAATCCTAGTGACGCCACAGCTGAACACAACATTCTGAACAAAATTGAAAATAATAACCATTTGTTATAAGTGCATCTGTTATTTCTCTATGACTGAATTTTATAAGCCATTTTCACGATTTGAAAAAAGTAAATTGAAAGTCTAGATAATACTAGATCTATAAAGCATTTATAAATTTGTATAAGTACATTTCTATAATATAAACTCATCAAGGTAGATTCCTGTTCTGAATCTGCTTCTGTAATGAATTTTCAATATTTGTGGAAAAACATACTTTCAAGACTTCCATTGTGTACCATTTCCTTTTTTCCTAAAGAATTTGCTGTTATATTTAAAATTTAAATGCATGTGTTTATATAGATAATATATGTATATTATCTATTTATATATTTATAACTATCTATATATATCTTTAACTATCTATATATATATATATATCTTATACATTTTTACTTACAGATTTGCATGATTTTAAAATGCAACCTTATGGTGTGCCCTAGGTAGCTAACACATAATAGGAAGACATTCTGTGAACTAATGGCAAGTCCTGATACATGGGGTGAAAGCAGCCTGTGTTCTCCAGCTGCTGGCATATTTATTCATGCAACTGGACACAGTGGTACAGTAGGAAACTTCTACAAATTGGCCAAGGTGATATTGACCTCTGATGACCACATTTTGGCTCAACTGCTGGATCTAGGCTTTGACCCAGATTCTCGAGATGAAGATGGAAATACTCCCTTAATGATTGCAGTTAGAGAAGGTAAATACTTTAGGATAAAAGTAAACATTGTTTAAATCCTTGTGAGCCATTAGTGGTGAAGATTAAAACTGTTAATTGTGCTTGAAGGTCAGAATTTATGCCAGAGTCCACTGTACTTGAATACTGTTTGCTGTTAAAGTAAGTACTTCTGAACTCTACTTCACCTGGCTTAAAATCAATTCTTCTAGAAAGCTAATTTAATCCTAAGTAAAATTATCAAATCTCCCTTTAAGGGTGAAATTATTGCATTGGCAGAAGAGCATTAAAAACTAAATTAAACTAAAAAGAAAAGTTAATTTTTACTTTTTCTCCTAACATTTTCTAAAAAGAAACATCCATTATTTGTGTGGCTTTAACCTACATCTTCTTAAGTCTGAATAAGTTTGTGTGTGTGTAATTTTTGTCCTTGCATTTTATCTGTTTAACCATTTATTCAACTCAGTACAAACATTTGTTGGATTTTTTTTATTAATGGTGTAGTTTTGCATATACTGCCATCCCAGCTTATAATGTTTTTGTACTTAATTCATTTTTCAAGCTTGTCATTTAACAAGGGTGGCCTTTACTTTTCACCCACTTATGTGAGGTACCCATTTAAGCTGGGTTGACTCAGAAATACCCTAACGATCATGAAATTAAAAATCTCAATCACCTCTAGGATTTGTACCTGGGACTCCTTGGTATGAATGCCAAGTGCTTTACCACTCTACCACCGCACCTCCTTACATAATGGAAGCTTTTATATAGACATGAGATAAAAGTTTTGTAGAAAGGATAATAGTGAACAAAACATGTACATAAACTTATTTGATTCTCTGCCTAATTGGAAATACATAAAAAAATATAGAGAAGCAAAGTATATCTCCGAAAACTTTATTCTAGTAAATATCATGGTGAATATCAATACTTGCATGATTTTTACAGTAGAGAGTAAACAAAAATGAGAATATATATATATTACATTTCAGGTAACAAGAATGCTATTAATATACTCATTGATCACTGTGCTAATGTAAATGCCTGCAATAACTCAAATGAATCTCCTCTGAAAATGGCTGCCTGGGCTGGGTCTCCATGGACAGTGGCATTACTCTTGAAAAACAATGGAGATCCAAACATCACAGACATTAGAAAGGAGACAGCTTTAATCCAGGCAGTGAAGCAAAAAAATACTGATATTGTTAGGATTTTATTAAATGCAGGTAATACATTTGTATAAAAGTCAACTATCCAAAAAACTTTAACACCACAGTAGAACATGGTAGCAAATGGATAAAGAAATTTGCTGCCCAACTAAGTATATTGTAGAAATGTCTGGAAGGTAGGTGAGGGACATCGCTATATCAGAACCAAAATACAAAGAACAGCTGGTGGATGAATAGATTGCATTAGGTAAATAAGAAATATGACATGTCCTAATGCATGCATAAAATATGGTGAGGCCCCCTTGTGTGTTAACTCAAAAAAGTATACGTTCTTTTTGTACTGGTATCAAAATCTACCCTGAGGTTACATTATATCGTTAGCATGAATCAGATTATAACCCATTTCCTTGAAAGTAAAAAATGTTAATGGTAACAAAATGGACTGGAAAATTTAATTTTCATTTGATATTATGACAAAGTTTTATTTTACACAGAGTAGTCTGCCTGTCTGGAATCTTGTACACATTATTTCTCCCACTTCCCATTCACAGATCAAGTTAAAGCAATTATTCATTGTCGATGACAACACATGAATCAACAAAAAAAAAAAAAATTAACCAATAAATTAATCAATTAGCTGTAATAATTTTGTTTCATATAGAAAATGCTTGTGTAGGTTTGAGAGTTAGGTCATTTGCTAACAATTTAACTAATAATAGTTAGTAAAACCTTTTTATTTTTTATAAGTACTTGAATAGCACAGTGACTAGCATGTCAGCCTTCAATCATGGAGGTTCGAGGCCTCAAGCTCGAATTCAGACTTGAGCAACTTTCTTTTTTTTTTTAAAATTGTTTCTGAAAAGATAGCTTAGAAACCTTCTCCCAGATACCCCCTCCCCCCCCTCCCTCTCCTGTAAGAAGTTATGCAAAACAAAAACAATTCATAAAAATATTTCCAATCACACACATTTATCATTATTAGTCTAGATCTATTACTAATTAATTCATGATTGATTCAAAATAATTGATGCAATTTTACTCAGTATAAGCTTTGTTTTTTTTTTTAATTATTTTTAAAATTTTACTTGTTATTATTAAAGTTGTTTTATTCTTTTTTTTATGCCCCATAGCTCATTGACTTGCAGTCCTCTAACTTTATTATTCATTTACTGTGTGTCCCCTCAAACAGGTGCTGACATAAATGTCACTGACCAGTATGGGTTGACTGCTGTATCCTATGCTGTCAGTTCTGGAGTTCTGGAATTGGTGGAGATCTTGCTTCAGGCTGGAGGCAATCCTAATGCACTTGACAGGTAAGCAAAAGAGTTAGTTTGAATATTCTAAAGTAGATAACAAACCATGATATTGTCATGTTAGACAACTAGGGAAATGATACTAAGAAATCATCTTCAATCTGATGTTAAAAAAATCTTGTCATATTTTCTTGTCATTATTTAGAAGCTTTTGAAGTTATTATCTATTTTATGAATGAATTTATTTTAAATCATTTTTTATGTAAAAAAAGATTATTTCATCCTAGGCACAGTTTGAAATAGTTTGAAATAATGAAGGCATTCATATTAAATACAAGTTGAACTAGTGTTGATTCATTGCTTTTTAATGGTCATTTTAGAACAAAGCACTCTGGCTGTTTATCTGTCTGTCTGGTACACTAATGTGCACATTTTGCACAGTTATTTTTTGAACCTCACAAAAGTTGAATTAGTCCCCTTTATACCTTGTGTAGAGAATCAGTTCTAAGTTTGAAACTAACAATATATAGCTATGAAACCTTCTATTTTCATAAGCACTTTGCTGTCACAATGGTTAGTGTATTGGCTTGAGGAGGCTTGAGCCCATGAGTTTGAATACAACTTTTTTTTATCAAATACATTTAAAAAGTTATCAAAGTTTCCTCCACCCAGATATCCCTTCTTTCTTATTTGTCAAAATATTTATAAACGCTCAGATTTATTATTGTTACTCTACATCTATTACAAATTTAATTACATAACTGATACAAACTAATTAATACAAGCTTTGTTTTTTTTTAAAAAGTATTTTTTATAGTTTAATTGTTAGAATGGTTCTGCTTCTTTAATACATTTTTGTGTTTCCTTAAATGACAGTGTATTGACATATATCAGTATATATACACATATACACACATAAATATGTATATAAATTACTCCTTCTGTCTTGAAAGTCAATGGATGTTCCCAGATAAATCACAGGTTTTGGTTTCTTCTTGAGTTCAGACAGAATCTGATTCGACTAAACAAAGAATTCTGGAGCAATAAGGTTTGCCACATTTTGCGCATGTGAACGCACCTGTTTTAGGGTTATCTGATACAGCTGCTTTCTTTTTCATTGCTTTTGCTCTTGTTGAGCTTGTACCAGCACACCCATTTATATACTTGTCCAGTTACATTACATCTACATTAAATAGCTTTTAATAATATGAAATTTCAATTTATTTAATTTTTTTCAATCTACAATTTTTATTTTTCAATTTTTTTTCTTTGCAGGTATAGATGCAATTCTCTGATCAGAGCTGCAGATGCAGGAAAAGATGAAATTGTTGCTGCTTTGCTAAACTCCAAAGCTGAAGTCCATGTCCCCAATAAATCTGGGGATACAGCCTTGATCTTTGCAAGTCAGTTTTGCAGTGTGCCTACTGTTAGGCTCTTATTAAAAGCAGGGTCTAAAATCAATCACAGAAATGACAGGGGTGTGACAGCTCTGCATGTGGCAGCTGACCGCGGACGTGCTGATGTTATCAAGTTACTGGTGGAAATGGGGGCTGACGTGAATGCTCAGAAGCTGGATGGAAGTACAGCCCTCATGTGTGGTGCTAGGATCAGCTGCGATGTTGTAAAAGCACTGATAGAGGCAAAAGCAGGCTTAGATGTCACTAACTGTTCAGGACACACAGCCCTTTTGATTGCTGCCACTTGGGGATCTTTTGAAACAGTTGTAGCACTGGTGGAAGCTGGGGCGGATGTAAATGTGCTAACAAAAGACGGAGAAACAGCAATCATGAGTGCTGCCAGGTTTAATCGAAACAGAGCTGTAGAATATCTGCTGAAATCAGGTGCCTGGACAGATGTCATTCATAAAGGTGGTTCACTCAACACAGTATTGACATATGCTTGCCAGTTTTGTCTTTCTGAAACAGTAATGCTTTTGCTTGAGTCTAGGAGCCAGAAAGAACTTCTTCTACACCATGCTAATGCCCAAGGTCACACTGCACTCACTTATGCTTGCATGGCAGACAGGCCCACCCTTGTATCCTTCCTTGTTGCTGCAGGCCTGGATGCTAATGTTAGAACAATTTCTAAAGATACTCCATTAATTTTAGCCTCACACTATGCAGGACCAGAGTCCATAAAATGCTTGATCAAAGGAGGGGCAGATGTGAATACTGCCAACAAGAATGGAGTCACACCCCTTTTAAATGCTGTAAAGAGAAACAAACTTGAAGTTGTGAAAGCTCTGCTGTGGAATGGAGCTGAAATAGCTACCGAGTTGCACCTGGCAACTCTACAGGGATATCAAAACATTGTTCAGCTGATGGTGCAAAGTGGTGCCTCTCCAACTATCATCAATACTCAAATGTTATTTGATGAGGTGAACTCTCACACCTCTTATGGAATCACCTGGTCAAACCCCAATGTACAGGCTCTATCACAGCTTGGCATGGACCATTCTCCCTTGAGCATGGCATTACTAGCTGGTCATTGGGACTTAGCTAGATTCTTCCTTCGAAATTGGTTTTTAACATTTTCTGACTGCACACATCTACCCTACCTGAAAGCCTTCAGACATTATTTGACTGTGAGAAATATGTCAGAATGCTTACAAATCTTAGAAGCAATGTCTTCACAACCATGGAGGCTCTTGAT
The DNA here is from genome assembly GCF_947242115.1 of Biomphalaria glabrata. Lineage (NCBI taxonomy): Eukaryota > Metazoa > Mollusca > Gastropoda > Planorbidae > Biomphalaria > Biomphalaria glabrata. The sequence continues at coordinate 21,490,984 of NC_074726.1, forward strand.
CTTAAGCTTTGCTGTGGCTTCTAAAGCATTGGGTCATGGTTCAGATCGAGCATTAAAAATTCAAAAGTTGAAACTGCCTCCAATGTTTGAAAGAAGATTTCAATTTCGTGATATAACAGCCTTTCACTTTCCAGTTGAATGGACTAATTTTTCAATGGATGAAATTTCTTAATTTAGTGTCTTTTTTGCTTTTTTATATTTCACTTTAAATGAGACTTGATTAATCCATAAATTGACTTGTTGGTTTGTCAGGATTTCTCTTTTAAGTGGAAATGTATTTGTTGGACTAAAAATGCTATGTTGTTTCTATTTATTATTTAAATTTTGATTTCAATGTGATACAAAAATATTTCAGCATTTAAATAAATATTTTCATTTAAATTTGTGATCGTTTTTGTGGAATGGTATTAAGTACAATATTACAAAGTAAATGTTTCATAATTCAAAAAGCTTTGTCATAGTGAAGCAATGTTTGCATGATTTTGAAAAATGAAAAAAATTTATGTGGAACTTTGCTGAAAATGCTAAAAAATATAACTATGATACTAAGATAAATAGTAAGCCAATAAAAATAATCTCAACTTAGATTTTATTATCTCATGTAAATGGAATGAAATGAAAATCAATTTACTAACTGTGAACTATTTATTTTATTTTAAAATATGTAACATTTCACTATTCAATAATGCCAGGGATAATATTACCAAATTATTATTATTCCTTTTGTATAGCATGTCTATAGCATTCTCAGTGTGCTTTAGTCAAATCTCTTGTGAAATGTTGGAAGGGGTATCAGGGAGAAGGTTTCTGTGCACTACTTTTATGGGTTCAGCAAAAACAACTTGGCTCGATTCAAATCTCAAATGAAAAATCTCTAGTCTACATTAGATATGTAGCTGAGGTGGTATCTGGGAGAGGGTTACCTTGCTACCTTTAGGCACTCAACTGGAGTCAAATTTTGTAATTAAAAAAATTCTAAGTCTTCAGTGGGATTAGAACTTGGACCTCCATAGATAGCCAAGTGTTTATGCCACTCACTCAAACATCCTACAATTAACATCAATAATCTATCTATACTAATCTTGTAATAATGGCCAACAAAGGTTAAAGAAGTTGATGGCAATTAATAAACAAAACAAAAATGAATCTTATCCAAAAGAAATTCTAGAAAAAGAACAACTAAATAAACAAGGTATATAAAATTATTTCAAAATCAATTACTCATTTATGTGTAATAATAGGGTAAACTAAACAATAGTATTTTATTAGTCATTGATAAATAAAGAAAAAATGGGGATTGAACTCACAACGTTTATGTTATTAGCACAAACATCATATAAACTGAGTTGACTAGGCATAATACAAATATGAGAGAAATTTTAGCTTGAAATAAATGATTTTACTTCCAACTTTCACATTCCAACTTCCTTACAATGAAGAAAGTGTAAACTGATGTTAGGTATTGTAAAAAAAGATTTTTAAAAATATTGATAAAACTAAAAAATCATTAGTTCAAAACTCATACCCAAACTTGAAAAAAAATTTTTTTTTTTGCCTCTGAAACATGCCCTTGTGGAGTCTCACCAGAGAATGCCAACCATGTCTTCTAAAATTGCATTCTTTACTGAGAGGCCCAGAAAAAAATACTCACCAATAGAAAAAAAACTATGGAGAACTGCCTGATCTGGAAACAACTATTCAGTTCATCTCAGATGAGATACTATATGACCTCAACATGATAATTTACCTAGTTAAACATAGAAGAGATATTTGAATAAAAAAGTAAACCACTTTAATGTTGGTTTGTCTGAACTTTTAATTAGGCCCTACATTATTTTATTGGGGCTGTTTCAAGAGATACAGTCCATCATAAGTGTATCTAGGGAAAAAAAGTGGTTAAATATTCATTATTCATATTTTCATAGACATCATGAAGGGGAGAAATAGTGATGGTCAATTTATTTTACAAAGCACCTGCCTAGAACTTTCAATTTTGTAGTTGGCAACAATTTTCTCACTTCAAAGATTCATGTATATATAGCTCAGTGATGCCTAAATCATTTTGACCTTTCACCTCATGTTTTGGTATAGACTTCGTCCTACGAACCAGCTGTGTAGATCTTGATTCTAAACTCTAAACTAAACCAAACGTTGAAGAAGTAAACAACTTAGATATAGGACTGATTAGGTCTACTAGATTATTAATTCTATTAATATTATTACCATTCTATCAAGTTCTAGAATCTAGATCTCGCTTATTAGGTCTACCATATCCAAGTTAATCCAATCAACCAATGCAGACAAAAAGTGAAAAACACTAAACATTAAACAGTTCACAAATTTCTAAAGTCAATTTAGAATTTAGCTAAGGGTAATTTATCTAGATCTATAATCTGTGTTTAAAATACAGACGTTACTTCAAAAAACTAAAAAGATGATGATTGACTAGATCTACTCTGGACTAGTCTAGACTCTAGTGACACTCTATCTATAGTCTATTCTCTGAGTATTTTTACTATTTACTCTATTCAAACTTTTAGTTCATTATGATTTGTTACAAGATTTCAGTTTAGAAGGTTTCAAACTTTTGTTCTAGATCTATAAAACATTCAAAAAGATGACACATTGTGACTGATCAGTGTTGCCTTTGTATGGTAGGAATCAGAATTGTAAAATAGTCAGGAGAATATTAAAGTAATTTTGCCTTGTGTTGTGCAGTCTCTTGTACAGGATTATGTCCATATTAATTACCCCAATTTCCATTACACCCTTTCTCTTCTTAAGATTTTTGCTTGTGCTTCAAATATTTATTCATAATCTAACGGCTATATGGGCATGCGAAAAACAATTTAACAAACATGAATTACCACTGTATAACTTATTAATTATAAAATATGCACAATTCAAATGGGGTGATAGAAGAGAGAAATTGAAAGAATGACATTGATTGGTTTGTAAAATAAGTAAAAATTGGATATTCATGCTCAAAATAAATTCTATCCCACGCTCTTGTTTGAAGACGATGAAAAGTGCAGCTAGCTTTAGCCAGATGGCCATCTACTTTTCTCAAAAGTGAATCTCCATTGGCAGCATGGGAATAACTCTGCAATTACAACTAAATCTCAATAATGTAGTAGTTATTTCCCTTATTAAGTGCCAAACAAAATAACTAATCACTAATAAAGAATAATTAATTGACTTATTGGTTAATTTTTTAATTGATTTTATGTTTTGTTAGGTACAAAAAAAATTTGTTTTAAGTTTTAACTTGATCTGAGAATGTGTGTGGGGGAAATAATTTGTACAATTATCTAAGTGGACCAAACCCTACTTGTTTATCCATATCTGTAAATAGTGAAGGATTAATTTCCCTTGTTGGTATCATACAAAATAATCAATTGCCAGTAATTAATTGACTAATTGTTTTTTACTGATTCCTGTCTTGTCAATGCCAATGAATATTTGTGCAAAGGTTCAACTTAATCCTAGAATGGATGTTCAAACTCTTTACAAGACAGACAGACAGAATTAATATTAGATTTGTAAATGGGTAAAGCCTTTGCCACTAACATTTTTTTTCCATTTTTTATATAATTTTTTTGGATAGAGGTGTCATTTTTTCATCAATCTAAGAACATGTCTGGGGACTACAACTTTTGAAAATAATATTTAGTAATGTTTCGATTGTTTAAATATGAATTATTCTGTGCCATCTTCTGTACTGGGCACATGCCACTCTAATGGATAGGGAAATAAAAAATGCTGTGTCATTGTTGGGTTTATACCTCATGTAATGTCTGATTGGAAAACAGCTTTAGTATGACCTCATAATCATCTTATGGATTGGTTCACTAATATAGAATCGAGATTTGAGATGTGGCACTCATTTGAAGTGAAACTAACTAATCTGTCTATACTGTAAATTCTAAATTGCTTTTAAATAAAAACTTAAATAAAAATAAAGTTAAACACTATGGTGTATCTATTTAAATGTTGAGAACTCAAAAAAAAATATTTTGAACAACGGTAAAGAAAAATTTGGATACTTAAAAAAAAATGGTGTGGTTAAAAACAAACAACTACAACAACAACATTGATAATAAAACTCATTCCTCATATCTTTTTTTTTCTCTTCACATTGTGACCTTCACAATTTTATGATAGCTAAGAGGTTTTCATTTTTCAGTATGTTAACATAGTAATGACTATGCATGATTTTGAAGAATGGTTTATCAAAAGGCAAACTAGACCAAAGTTTTATGATATCATTGTGACTAGTTGAAACTTAATAAAGCTGTTGACCACAAAGTAATACTTTTGTTTCCTACTTTGTAATTGCATGGTAATTTTATTTTTATGTTTTTTATATTATTGTTGTCTTTATATGTATGGATGTGTTTTTTTGTTTGTTTTTTTTTTCAGCTGTATGATCACTAGACGTTTCAGCTCTCTAGTCATGAAGGCCATAAGAGTTGCAAAGTTCGGTGGAGTGGAGAATTTGAAATTAGAAACTGATATCCCGATTCCAATACCATCAGACTCAGAAGTAAATATATTTTTTTATTCTAAAACAACTAAGTTCATTAGCTGCAAGTATAACTTGAAGACTAGAATCATCATAAAAAATACTATTTGTTTTATCCAGTTTTATCAACCTCAAGCTGACTTTTTCATTTCTGAATTTTCATTTCTGAGTAGTTCATGTTAGACCTGCCAATTATTAAAGTAAAAGTTTCCCCTTTCAGATCTTGCAATCTATGGGGCAGATGATGTTAAGGTCATCTGTTTCTGTGGCCAATTGTTAATGAGCATGGTGTCATGTGGCCAGCACAACAACCAAAAAGTCAGGTACCCATTAGAGTTGGGTGGACTCAGGGGCGCCCTAAAAATCACTGAGATTCGAACCCAAGACCTCAGAAGCCAAGTGCTTAAACACTCAGCCTGCAGACCTATCTATAGTTTCAAAATAATTGTCTCATTGTTTTTCATCTCTAGTAATCTTGTCCACCATTAGCAAAATTTCTTTTAGTACTATGTTAAGAGACACTGATATTCAAATGTATCTTTACCTGATAGAAAAATTAATTTGATCTCATTTAAAAAGTATAGCTTGTACAGCATGGTTGTCAATGTCATTTGTCCATGTTATTTTCAGAGAAGAAAGTACAGTTTCCGCAGGTTTATGGCCTCCAAGATTGCCTGATCTGCTTGCGATTTTTATTTATGGGGTAACTGAACTCTTTCAGTGTGGATTATTTTGACTGAAAAAATAAAGGAGTTTTCCGGGGTGAAAAAAAATGTACAACAGGGGGCTGATTTACTAATGAAACTAACTTAACTTTCTTATTTTGCTAGATAATCTAACATATTTTATTATTTTTTTTAATGGAAAATGAGTTGGCTACAAAAGTGTTAAAAATAAAATAATTTTTTTAAAGAAATTTTTTTTATTGAGTTTAAACTGAATAGAGAAAAAGGAAATATATATTAAACAAATTGAGTCAACCTTTTAATTATAATTTCAATATTGCAAAATCATAAACACATTTTATTTCTAGCAATTTCATAAAAGATGAATAAATGCAATAAGAAATTGTATTACTTAAATTATTTTGTGTCCCGTGAAATAAACTAAAAAAAGAGGAACCACTCACACAATGTAGTCATAGCAGGCCTCTTTTACCTTGGCCACCCTGCATTAATAGTAAAAATAGTAAGATTTCTTTTAGTACTTGGTTAGATCAATACCCAAGCTGAAGAATATGTCAGAAAGAACAACACATTTGATGTCATGAAAAAAATTATAGCTTGTCAATGTTTGTTTACATTAAATTAGGTTCTCATTAAGATACATGCAGCTGGAATCAATCCAGTGGACACATACATTAGAACAGGAACCTATTCTAGAGTACCCCAGCTACCTTACACACCTGGTCAAGATGCCGCAGGCGTTGTGGAAGCTGTTGGTGAAGGAGTAACTCAGTTTAAGGTTTGTTTTCCATGTTAAGGTTTAAATTTAGAGCTTGTCTTGTTAGAATCTAAATAAGATTATCAAATATTTTGTATAACAGTTAGAAAAACAAGCAATAGAAAAAAGAATACTTTTTTAATACAAAGCTTCTCTAAGGGAAGGAACCGCTGTATTACCATTTATACAGCCTAACTCCCTTTTTTGCTATATAAAACAAAATTGCTTTTTTTTTTAAATTATTTTTTTTTGTTTTTCTTGTTTATGTTTTAGAACAACCAAATCTTTTTTTTTTGTATACAAATATATCAGGATAAAACAATACTACATTAGCCAGGGGTAATGGTAAATGATGAGTTCTTTAACTTTTGTGAACTTTCAGAAAGGGGATCGAGTGTTTACAATGACAAGTGTCAGTGGGACGTATGCCGAATTTGCCACGGCCAATATAAAATTTGTGGCTCATCTAGATGACAAACTTTCATTTGCTCAGGGAGCATCCTTTGGTGTGCCCTACTACACTGCTTACAAGTCACTATTCCTCAGGTAGATACTTATGTGCTTGTGGGTAAGATGTTCCTGGTAGATTTATGTGTAGCTCAGGTATTTTGTACATTATAAGTTATCATTCTACTGACTATTCTGAAATTCATGCTCACCTAATTTCCCTTTGTTTCTTTTGAAGAAATAATTTGTAGGTAATATTGATCTTTTTTGAATATTTTTCCTATTTAGTCGTTAATTATTGGGACCCACATATTATTTGTGGGCATGATAAGGTAAAGTGCTTGGTATTCATACAAAGAGGTCCTGAGTTCAAATCCTTGTAAAGACTGGGATTTTGAACTTAACAGGATTTTAAGGATGCCCCTGAGTCCACCCAGCATTAATAGGTACCTGACATATGTTGAGAAAGTAAAGGTGGTTGTTCATTGTGCTATTTACTGTTGACCATGGAGACAGATGAACCTTACATCTTCTGCCCCCATACATTGCAAGGTCTGAAAGGGTGACCTATATATTATTTAATGAATTTTTTTGATTAGTAAAATTATCTAGAGAAAAATATTTTTTGCTGTTTGGAAACAGTCAAAATACAATTTAACAACCATAAACACAGAGAAAAAAAAGATGTTTTTTCATTTCATGTCATCATCATTTCGTTATGTTTGTAAGACACATCTTTTTGTTTTTTTCCTTTCAGAGCACAGGCCAAGCCTGGAGAGACAGTTCTAGTCCATGGAGCCAGTGGGGGAGTAAGTTGCACACACATTACTTTCACAGCATAACATGTGCACAAAGAGTTATTCTAAATTGCATAACATAAACACAGAAAGCTATTCAAAATTATTTTTTGTTAATGGCTCACAAATGTTAAGAAGCTTATACTATCAACAAAATTACAATTAAAACTGAGTGGTGCTTTTTTTTTCAATATAAAATAACTGTTAGAATTGGACAATTCTGATTTGTGATATAAATTAAATTTGAAGTTTTATAAATAATTTTTAAACTGCCCTTTTAAATAGAACTATTAACTCGTATATTTTTTTTTCATAATTCCTATTTTTTATAGAAGCCATTGTCCTAGCTTAATGTGAAATTGCTTTTAACATCTATTGTTTGATTGTTCTATTAAGTACAAATTTGTTTTTGTGATAAAAATGAAAGCATGTATTTTTTTAAATTTATTTTTTTTCTGTCCTTCATACCTGCAGTCATTTTTGAGTTAAGTAATATTTTTATTTGCTGATTCTTTATTTTGTTTTTGTGCTATTATTTAATTTTTTTTTTTTGGTTCAACTATTGCATCTGCCCAGGTTGGCCTAGCAGCTGTTCAGTTGGCTAAATCTCATGGACTACGTGTGGTAGGAACAGCTGGTACAAAGGAAGGCCTGGATTTGGTGAAGAAAAATGGAGCAGACTTTGTGTACAACCATAGGGAACCAGATTATTTGGACAAAGTCATAGTAAGCTCTTGTGTTTACTTACTAAAACTTAGATATGATCCTCCTGCATCATTTAGTGCATAGAGAGGTAAAGCTCTCTCCATGAAGATTAGTTGAAGGCAACTTCTACAGCCTTTTCCTAACTATTGTCTACAGATTTTGGGGTCTAAATAAAATGTGATGCCATGCTAAAACAGACAGCCTGATATTACTTTAAATGTTTAGAGAGAGAGAGAGAGAAAAAAAAATCATTTCAAAGTAAACGTTACACAAATTTATATGTAAAATCATCAGTAGAAACACCAAAAGCTAGTGAATAGAATTAAATATATACAATTTAAACTTGGTATGGATAATTTTTTTTCTGTTATGAAAAGAGTCGATGTGTGTGTGTGGGGTTATTCTATATGATCTATAGTATGCAAGCCTAATGAATGTGCCAGATAGATCTGTTATATTTTACTTTTACTTTTAATCATTTCTTTAAAATTGCAGTTCATATTAACTGAACAATTTCTATATTTAAAAAAAAAAGTAATTGAAAAAAATAATTGTCTAAATATAATAGTTAAAATTAGCTTTTTAATGCAATGTCTTGCAGATATCCAAAATAACCATAACTGTTATTTTAGATTTCGTTTGTTTTGTTATACCAATGCCAATTATCACTCACCATTAATTGATCATTTCTATTTTTTTTGTTAATTAAGATGAACTAAATTGATGTATTTTATAGTTACTTGAATAATTTACTTTCAACAATAGCACACATTTATACAGCACATTTACTAGTGGTCTACAAACTTATTTTCTCTGCACAGAAAGAAGTGGAAGGAGGCATTGATATAGTGCTAGAGATGTTGGCCAATGTCAATTTACAGAATGATCTGAACATTGTTAACTTCAGGGGAAGAATTGTGGTGAGTTTTCTTTTTGTTCTACAGACAGTTGCTTCTTCTGTGTCACATGTGGCAAAATATGTAGGGTCTTCCAAGGCTGGGGATGCTCTCCCCTGTGGGTCAGCATGATGCCCTCTATTGGGACATTAGTTCCCTCTCGTGCACCTCCCCAGTAGTGAAAGTGTCATGTGGATACCACATTATATGCAGTGATCCAAATCCAGCATGATCTTGTAATTTCAGACAGCACTGGGAGTAAAGAGACACTATTTCATGCCTATTCACTGAGAGAGATCCTTCTCAGTGTCAAAGGGTTGAGTGTGGACAGTCAGCTGCTCCAACTTAAATGGACTTTATCTAAGGGTCTTCATAGCCTTGTGAAATCTAGCACTCTTCATGCTTGAGGACAAATGTCTTATTTTTGTAATTAAGTGAAAGATAAATGGATTGTTCTTGTTAGCTATTTAAACACTTGGTATGCAGCTACCTAAACATTTTTAGTGCAGTGGGGGCACTGTGAGTCAAAGTTTGGCCTGAACCATGCTAAATAAGAACAAACTCGACTATTGCCCATTTTGTACTTAACCAAGTCTTGTCTTAGACCTCATTCTAATAATAAGTGATAGCCTTTGAGACTGAAATTTATAGAAGAAATTTATTTAGCTATGCAGACCATTAATACCCTGAGCTTATTAGGGTCACAATAGTAATTCGAGACATATTTAAAAACATTACAATGTTGATAAAAGCAGAAGAAAAATAATTTTTATTTGATTGGTTGATTCATTTTGTGAGCCGCATTGTCGCTCTGGAAACTGTATGTAGTGAGAATAGTTTTAATCTTTTAAAATAGTTTCTTTTTCAGGCTATGCGATCTATAGGGCAGATGATGTAAAGGTCATCTGTTTCTTTGACCAACAGTTAACAGGCAGGGTGTCATGTGGCCAGTACAATGACCAACCGCCTTTACTTTCCACAACTAAACTTAGGTACTCATTAGAGTTGGGTGGACTCAGGGGCGCCCTAAAAATCCTGACACTTAGCCACCGCACCCCTTTAACCACTTAGCACCTATAAATAATCACTCACTAAGAAAACCATGAACTTGTATCATACTGGTGCTGTAGTGATACAGGCAACAATGGCTTTCCACTCCTCATATTTCATAGCTATCGGATTTGTCATATATACAGACAGGATGGTTGACTCCTGCCTGCTTCCATAACCTGTTTTTCATCTTATCACCTTTTTCCACTTGCATTTTTTCAGTAGGTGCTTAAGTGTATTTCAGAGATCTAACATGAGACATTATATATTTTACAGGTGATTGGTTGCAGAGGCTCTATTCAGATTAATCCTCGACTGAGCATGGGTAAAGAAAGCAACATAATGGGTGTGGCACTGATGACATCAACAGAGGTCAGTAAATAAATGCTGTTGCATTCTCTCAGTGATAAAATATTGTGACATTCAGTTCTATAGAATGCTTGTAGGCAGTTAAACGTTTTACTGTACAGACAGACAGACATACAGAGTGAGTTGATATAAGCTTTGTAACAAAGTTTTCAGTTTCCCAATTGAAATACATCCAATATAATTGAATTCAAAAGATACCAGTGCCTCCAATATAATTGTATTCAAAAGATACCAGTGCCTCTGATATAATTGTATCCAAAAGATACTTGTACCTCTAATATAATTGTATCCAAAAGATACCAGTGCCTCCAATATAATTGTATCCAAAAGATACCAGTGCCTCTGATATAATTGTATCCAAAAAGATACCAGTGCCTCCAATACAATCTTGTGTTTAACTGTATGCAGCTCTTTTATTTTTAGGTACCTACTATTCTTTTTATTGTTTGTTGATGATTATCTCCCTTGTTTGTCTGTACCTTATTATTTTAAGTATTTTTCAAGTTTTTCTTGTTTGTCTGTGTATTCAGGCTGACTGGAAAGAGATGCATGCTGCCCTACAGGCTGGTCAGAGGACAGGTTGCCTTGTCCCACACATTGGTAAAATCTATTCCCTCAAAGAAGCTGACAGGGCACAAAACGATGTGATCAATAATGCAGGCACATTTGGTAATCTTGTTTTACAGATTGCCTAAATTTACCTTTTGGTAATCTTGTATTACAGATTGCCTAAATTTACCTATTGGTTATCTTGTATTACAGATTGTCTAAATTTGTCCTAGTTGGTTTTGCTACCCTTTTTAAATCCTTTGAACCATCTTATGGTATTGAAGTTTTAATTAGGCTGGACTATTCATTTATTCAACTCTCCTATTGGATTTCTTACACTATTCTATTACTCAAGTCAAGTGTAAATATGTGCAATGATTATCATTTCAAGAATTGTTATTATTTATATATATATTTTTATATATCAGTCATTTTCTTAATTTCACTATTTTTACCAAAACATGAAACATAACAAATGGAGTTTGTATTTACTCTCCTTTTTGTGAAGTAAATGGAGATATAAATAGAAATAGGGGAGCTAAGTACTATTAATTATCTTTGCTCTTCCCTTTGTAATTCTACCTTGTAAGTGGCCATAGAAACAGATGAGCTTTACATCATCTGCTCCCATGAAGAACCTGGACTGAAAGGGTACATTTTTACAACCTGGTCAAGAAATGAAAAAATAAAACAATGAAATTAACAATTTTACTGAGTTCATTTTTAATTGCTATCAAAATTAAGCTACTTTTATAAAATTTTGGTTGATTGCCAAAATAGATTGATCATATCCTGATGCTTGCTACAAAGTAAATGTCCAACAAAGCTTCAATGTATACATCATGGGCTATTTATAGGTTGTACAGTCTATTTTATATAAATGTACACCAGGTTTTGATAAATTAAAACTTTTCATAAAATTCAAAATTTCATTTCATTTAAAAATAAAACAATTATTATGAATGAAAACGGAGGCGCTGTGGCTGTGTGGCAAGTGCTTGGCTTTCAAACCTGGAGTCCCAGGTTCGAATCCTGGGGAAGACTGGGAGTTCTACTTTAGGGCACCTCTGAGTCCACCTTGCTATAATGAGTACCTGACATTAGTTGGGGAAATGTAAAGGCAGTTGGTCATTGTGCTGGCAACATAACAGCCTCATTAATGGTGAGCTATAGAAACAGATGACCTTTCACCTGCCCACTAGATCACAAGATCTGAAAGGGGAACTTTACTTTTAGTATGAAGGAAAATATTTTTCAAAGTGTTTAAATCAGTTATAAATAACACGATTAAACTTGTTATAAATATGCTAGTTTTCAAATTATGTGAAATAAACTTTAACTAAGGCTACATACATAAATTACTATGTCTTTACTGCCTGTCTGATCATGTCATTTACACTTGTAACTCATCGCAGTTGTCCCGAGTCTTAACTCTGCCTGCCACCATTTCTTACCTCCCTACAGCAAATTAGAGGTATGATGTCATAATCTTTGTTCTTATACTCAAGTCAACCCTTTTTTTAACCTCACTTATATCAAGTCACTCCTTGGGTCTGTCTGGTCAAAATCATTGACATGTTATTTCTCCCACTTCCCATTCTCAAATCAATTCCAAACAATGCCAGCTTTGCCTAATTATTCATTGTCGACGACAGCACATGAATCAAGCAAAAAAATTAACCAATTAGTCATTAATTGATTGATTCAAAATAACTGATGTAATTTCACTCCAAATATAATCAAGGTTTTTAACAAATATTTTATATTTAACTTATTTCTTTTGTTAAACTAAGCTACATAACTCCAAAATCAGATTTTTCTAAAAAAAAAAAAAAAAAGAAAATAAATCAAACAAGCATTTCATATTATCTAAGTCATATTGCACTAAAAAAATACCAGAAGATTTGAAACAATTTTTACTTCATTAATCAAAAACAAAAAATTCAAATAGTCCTTGTATGTCAGAGTTACAATGTCTTAGAATATTACTTCATTATAATAATGTAATAATGATAGCAAACTATCAATGTTTGTTGGCACACAACACACAATCATCATAATTGTTACCTATATAACAATATCTATGCATCATTAACAATCATAGCAATAACAAATAAGGACGAAGTAAGTAGTCATACCAATAGTTGTTTAACTAATAGAAAGGACAGAGGCTGGAAGTAGATGAAACGCCTGAAGGTCAATAGTCTAAATTGTCCCTTGAGAAACCAAATGAAATTGGATGATGACTTTGAGAGCTTTCTGCAAAGCTTAGTTGGGAACGACTGTATTAGACTGTTCTTCTAGAATGTTGTACATCACCCAGAGGTTAGCCAAAGCATTGGGACACTCAAGTAGCTGAAGGAAACATCTGAAAGATCTGACCAGAAAGAACACAACAACATTTGCTTCTTTTTAGATGAACACTTTTTCTCAAAGAATAAAATTGTCATTTCTCATGGACAAATGGTTTTAAAAAAGATTTTCTTCCTGTCAGATAACCAAAGTGCAAAATAATATTTTTATCTAATCATTATAAAGATTCTAGTCCTAGAGTTGCACTATTATTATTATATTTGTTTTTTATGGCTCTGTGGAAAAGATACAATACACTTTCCCGTACAAATAGTCATGTGTCTTTTGATAAGTACCTTGTTATTAAATACATTGGATCCCAAACAATAGCATAATCTATATGTTGGTTTTGTTTGAGTATATCTTTCAAATATATATATATATATATATATATATATATATATATATATATATATATATATATATATATATTTGGTTCGGAGAAATTAGTGTTTGTTTCATTGAAGTTCTACTTTGATGTGTCCAATACAAGTTTTCCCAAAGTACCAGAATTGCTAATAATGTCTTTGTGGGCCTGCCCAGCGTCTTCCAGCTTGTATTCCTTGGCAATGATTGGCTTAATGTGACCTTTCTGTAGGAGCGCATTGACAGCCGATTTCAATTCTAGCCATTCATCCTACAAAAGATAAAACAAGAGACAAAATATATAATACACATATCTGTACGAGTTTTTTTTTTTTTGGTGTGAAACCAATTTTCTAGCTCCTAACTTATGGAGGAATAGATGCAGATGTCGGAAACTTGCATTGATAAAGCTCGAGCAGCTGAACAACGTCCGGGGATCCAGGGAAATAAGCACCACCATCAAGATCAGGCTCTTCAACACCTTGGTAAAGCCAATACTACTCTAGGAGAGGATAACAGAGATATGTGGAGAACCACTATCACCACCATGAACACAAAATCCAGGTATTCATCAATACCTGCCTTAGGAAGATTCTTATGATCCGCTTGCCAGACAAGATCTCAAATGAGGAACTGTGGCAAAGAACAAAGCAGCAGCCCATTGAAGTGGATATCCTTCACAGACGCTGGAGATGGATAGTCGCAAGCCTGAACCCAACATTACAAGACAAGCCCTCACATGGAACCCCGATGGCTCCGCGATTAGGAAGCAGTTACCAAGCAGATGGTCAAGACGTGGAGACAGCTGGGGAGTCTCGCCCCAGAACAAAGACGCCTGAGGAAGCTAGTTGGTGGTCCATGCCCAAGACGTGGAGACAGTTGGAGAGTCTCGCCCCAGAACAAAGACGCCTGAGGAAGCTAGTTGGTGGTCCATACCCAAGACAGTTAGGAGGTCTCGCCCAGAACAAAGACGCCTTAGGAAGCTAGTTGGTGGTCCATGCCCAAGACGTGGAGACAGTTGGAGAGTCTCGCCTCAAAACAAAGACGCCTGAGGAAGCTAGTTGGTGGTCCATGCCCAAGACGTGGAGACAGTTGGAGAGTCTCGCCCCAGAACAAAGACGCTTGAGAAGCTAGTTGGTGGTCCATGCCCAAGACGTGGAGACAGTTGGGAGGCATCGCCCAGAACAAAGACGCCTGAGGAAGCTAGTTGGTGGTCCATGCCCAAGACGTGGAGACAGTTGGAGAGTCTCGCCCCAGAACAAAGACGCTTGAGGAAGCTAGTTGGTGGTCCATGCCCAAGACGTGGAGACAGTTGGAGAGTCTCGCCCCAGAACAAAGACGCCTGAAGAAGCTAGTTGGTGGTCCATGCCCAAGACGGGACCACAGGCAGAGATGATATTGAAAAGCATGTTTCTATTTTCTGTACATGTATTTACTATTTTGGTCCTATTAGAGATTTGTGATTTTATATGAATTCAATAATAGCTGGTCAGCGGTGGTCTGATATGTAAAGCTTATGTTTAGGTTACAGTGTTTGAATTATTTTGATTGTCAGTGAATCCATGCTAAAAGGTTAATTATTAAAATATAATATTCTCACAAGATATTATATGTATACCTCTTTCCCCATTGCTATGAATTTAATTATCTAAAGATACTAGTTTTCAAAAGTAAATGGACGTCTTCTTTCTTTTAATACAAGATCTTTTCTTATATAGTACAGACGTTACTTCAATAAAGATGATAACGTCCTACGCGTCATGCATTTAGTCTTACATATTAACCAATGACCTAAATTCTGCCAAGTCACTGGATTTCCTGGGTGGCTCAGGCAATCCATTCTATGCTCTAATAGCACTAGGGAAGAAGGAGTATTTGTACAAATTTGTCCTAGCATATGGAACGAGGAATGTGCCTTTATCTTTGTGTCATTGTGAGTGTGGACAAAACGTGTGATTAAACATAAGGTCTACCAAAAAATAAATACATACATCTGTATACAAATACAAGATGTTCACATGGACATAACGTGCGATAAATGCTACTAAATATTATCACATTGTACGCTCATACGCTGAGGAAAACAGGGGAAACCACTGAATAAATAAGCACGACGTCTGAGGAATACCGCAGTTACCCTTCTTGTTTTTTTTTCTTATTTCTCAGATTAAAAAAAAAAGAGTAAGAGAAATACGACCCTAAATGAGTTTGATAATAAGAGATGCAGCCAGTGGGAAAAGATTAGCTACTACTTCTATGGAGGACAACGAAATGACAATGTACTGACACTTACATCTGAGATTGACATCAGGGCCATTCCCAAGATACTTATTTCTTTGCCCATGGTCAAGGCTGGGTTAGTGGTGATCTCACCACGGCTGCCGACTACCTGTGGAAATAATGAACACAAATCTGCAATAAGACTGTACAATGTAATACACATACATCTAAGTTAAATATGGCGCTATATGTAGGTCTATACATAGACTGGGAAGCAGAGAGATTTTTGCATGCTTTGAGAAATCCTTTTGCTAAACTGGCACTCGTCCACTTAGGACAGCAATAATACGGAAACCGAAGTGTCTTAGGATAACATGGAGTCAAAATTTCATGGAAGACCTAAAAGTAATGGAGACAGAAGACACCAGTAGGTGAGAGACTGCAAAAATTGTAGGTTTGATGATTTCTGTTTCTTTATTGCCTGATATTTATCGATGTTAAATGATTATTCTTTCTATTCAATCTGTATCTTTTTTTTTTTCTTATATTACAATGACACAAATAGAATCATTTTGCCAAAGATGTAGCCAATATAAATAGGCTTAACTTGACAACACTCTGAAGAAATATCTGTGCTCATTTCTTCCTTCTTTATTCAAACAAAATATATACGTAGATTTTCAATTCAATAACAACTTGACTTCAATATTTTGATAATATTAAACTTTCTACTAATACAACTTCAAGTGATATAATTTATTACTGAAACAACTTCATGATACAACTTTAACTAGTGGACCCGCAACTGTTTAAGAACTCAGTACAACGTAAGAACCAGTTACAATGCAAGGACCCATTACTATGTAAGGACTAAGGACCTGTTACTATGAAAGGACCCCGGATAGCTTTCCCCAATTTAAACTTTTCTTAACCGTATTTTCCAGAATCCTAGAAACTTCTATCGAAATATTTTATTAACCGTGACCTTCTAGAAACTGACGTCTGCTATTTTATTCCCTGATCTGATGATTATAATTAACGTCTTCTGCGTCTTTTTTAACCTTACCCCGGCTTCTAGAAACAGGTCGTGACAGTCGGGACCAACATCTATGGATAGGACATACGGTGGCTGAGTGATAAAGCGCTTGGCTCCCGAAAAGGGGTGTCCCAGGTTCGAATCCTGGTGAAGTCTGGGATTTTTATTTAGTTCTAATGAATAACTGACATAAGTTGGAGAAAAGTAAAAGCGATTTGTTGTTCTGCTGGCCACATGACACCCTCGTTAACCGTTGGCCACAGATACTGATGACCACCTTTACATCACCTGCCCCCAGAGATCGCAAGGACTGGGAAACTTTACTCTGCAACATACATCGCAAGGTCTGGGAGGGGAAATGCATGCCACGTAGGACGTACTCATCTTCTTTTTTGAAGTAACGTCTGTATCATATAAGATAAGAAGATACGAATTTTATTATCTCTGTGAAGAAAGCTTCTCTTACAATGCGCACAAAGGTAAGTGAATAAAAATAACATACATCGCAAGGTCTGGGAGGGGAAATGCATGCCACGTAGGACGTACTCATCTTCTTTTTTGAAGTAACGTCTGTATCATATAAGATAAGAAGATACGAATTTTATTATCTCTGTGAAGAAAGCTTCTCTTACAATGCGCACAAAGGTAAGTAAATAAAAATAACTCCAGTCTTCATTAATCTTCGGAATCAAGAACATTTTATTTAACGCATTCATCTTTTGATTGTATTTATATGCATGTATTATGTGTGTGTACTGCAATGAACACAAGTAGACCTGTAGGAAAACACTTCTGGACCAATGAAAAGAAAACATGTTTGGGTTACGAGACCTTCATCAGCTACAAACTATCAAAGAAAACAAACAATGAACACAAATTAGGCTTCTGGCTGAAAGCCGTCTGATGTTGTAGTTGGACATTTTTATTTTCAGTAGTAGTTTTGTAGGTATGTATTATGATGTTGAATATATTAGTATGTATGTGCTCCAATGTGTCATCGCGTTGGTCCCGGGCTCGAAACCTGCCCGCTGTTATCCCTGGAATGTCAGGAAACCGCAACAAGTGAACTAGCAGCTTGTCTAATAGTTTGTGGTAGTGTGTCAATTTTTTCATAAACACCCATGCTAATAGAAAAAAAATTGAGAGAGAGAGAGAGAGAGAGAGAGAATCTCAAATGTCTGAGACTGGATTTTTTAGCATAACATTTAACAATCTTGTAGTCTTTAATTAGTTGCTTTCTGTATTGCTGGACTCGTAAGGGAAAAAAAATCCTAATCCCCTCTGATGTATAGGCCTACATATCCATGTTAATTTAAATCAAGATAAGATTTATGTTTGTTATAGTAAGATCTCCATTTTAATTGATATCAAGAAAAAGAAAGAACTATCTTCAGCGTCTCAAATAAACAAAATGTCAACTTTTATAATTTTTCTACCCCACAGTCTTGTGACCATGATCATGTGACTGGTTTGTATACAACTTTGTTGCTAAATTCCGTCCTTTTTTTCTCATTCTGTTCATAAGACATCATGCAGATTCCAACACATATGGCACATATACATGATTAGTCACACACATACACAGAGGAGCACATACATCTACACACTGTGTCAAACTAAACCAGAAAGAATGTAACACAGCAACAACAATCTCTTCAAAGCAAGTCAACTCACCACGACTCGTCCTCTATGGCCCAAGAGGTCAAGGTCTTTGTTTAAGTTCACATTGGCCAACATCTCCAGAATGACGTCAACTTTACCCTCAGTGTATTTCTGGAAGCAAGTTTAGAATTGATTGGCACGTCTTAATTAAAAACATAGTTCCATACTTTCTATTTCTAAAATCTATATTTTATAGGCCCATTGTTCTCTAAGCCAATCTTATTGGACAATGAGGATGTACCAGTATTCCTCCTTCCAGCTAAAGTATACTTACTTTACTACCCTTACCTTCTTTACTACCCTTACCTTACTTTAATACCCTCACCTTACTTTAATACCCTTACCTTACTTTACTACTCGTACCTTACTTTAATACCCTTACCTTACTTTACTACTCGTACCTTACTTTAATACCCTCACCTTACTTTAATACCCTCACCTTACTTTAATACCCTTACCTTACTTTACTACTCGTACCTTACTTTAATACCCTCACCTTACTTCAATACCCTTACCTTACTTTACTACTCGTACCTTACTTTAATACCCTTACCTTACTTTACTACTCGTACCTTACTTTAATACCCTTACCTTACTTTACTACTCGTACCTTACTTTAATACCCTTACCTTACTTTAATACCCTTACCTTACTTTAATACCCTTACCTTACTTTACTACTCGTACCTTACTTTAATACCCTCACCTTACTTTAATACCCTTACCTTACTTTAATACCCTTACCTTACTTTAATACCCTTACCTTACTTTAATACCCTTACCTTACTTTAATACCTTTACCTTACTTTAATACCCTTACCTTAATTTTATCAATATAATCTGCTTCTTTGTGATTAAACACTGCCTCCGCCCCTTGCTTCTGCACAAGGTCAAGGCCTTCTTTGGTGCCAGCAGTTCCGATCACGCGAAGACCATTGGCTTTGGCTATCTGAACAGCAGCGAGGCCAACCTGTTTGCAATGATGAAGACAGATGTCTAAATATTTTCATTTCAGAGAATGAGCCTCAAGCAGGAGCTATAGTTCATGTACTATCGAGGCATAGATGGATTGATTTATGAGCAGTTGCAGTTTTCGCGCAGCCCCTTTGACGCGAGCCGCTTTGGTGCTGGCTGTTTTAGCGTGAAAAGTTTTGACGATAATCGAGCCCTGCCTGCCGTCAATTCCCGCCCTCCTTTAAGAGGTTGGGTCTAGGAAGTAATTGTAATAATCATTAAGACATACAAACTATGAAAGGTTAGAGTCCTACCTAAGACCACGATACTGACATGCTCCCCCCCCCCACAGCCGCATAAACTAAAGGCGAAGGGTGCAAAAACGCGCATGATGAAATTTTATAAAAAAATTTGTGTGAAAGAAAAATTGTATTATTGTTTCATTAAGTTCTTGGTTCAAAAATAAAGCTCATAAACACATGATTATAATGTCAGTGACAAAACAACAATTAGGTCTACACAACAAACTTATATACCAAATCTAATGGACTATTGTTCTTTACAACAACAACAACAACAACGTTTTAACACCAACACACAAAACATAGATATGACTTATTCATTTTAGAGACACAGTAAATGAGCTTATATAGCCGGTAAAGTGGCTACTACATTTTGAACCAAAATGTCCCGCGCCGATTACATGAAATAATATTAACAATAAACTTTAAGAAAAAATGTTTGAAAAGCTTTAACAGAAAGAGAGAGAGAGAGAGAGAAAGAGAGAGAGAGAAAAAGAGAGAGAGAGAGAACCTGAAACAGAAAGAGAGAGAGAAAACAAGAATTTTTTAAAAGTGAAAACAAGAAAAAAAGAGTAAGACTGACAGAGAGAATGAGAGAGACAGTAAGAGACACAGAAAGAGAAAGAGAGAGAGGAAGAGACAAAATGAGAGAAAAAGAGAGACATAGAGAAAAAGAGCGAAAAAAACATAGAAATTAACAGATAATGAAAAAAAAAAAGACATTGAAAGAGACAAAGAGAGAGAGAGAGAGTCAGTAAGAACAATCAGAGAGAGAGACATTCCAAGCGAAAGGAAGAGAAAGAGTTAGAAAATGGGAATTAACAAACTCACTGCTCCGCTAGCTCCATGCACTAATACAAGGTCTTTAGGCTTTGTTTGCGCCCTGTAAAATGGTTGTAAAATTGACTTCCGGTGAAAGATATACAAATAGATGTAAATTCAAGTAATGAACAAGATGCAGATAAAATCAATTATCTCTCTCCTGACCCAGGTTTAGATCACATGACCCTGGTCTCACCTCATGTAAATTGCCTTCCATGCTGTATAGTAAGGAACGCCTACGCCTGCACCCTGAGCAAACGTCAAAGATTTGTCCAAGAGTGACGTCTTCTTCACGTCTGCAACAGTAAACTGAGCGTAGCCCCCAGTGACTGTCCCTGTAGTATAGACTCGATCTCCTTTCTGTATTAGAAATAAATATATAAAAGTAATACTGTGTTGTATAGACTCGATCTCCTTTCTGTATTAGAAATAAATGTATAAAAGTAATACTGTGTTGTATAGACTCTATCTCCTTTCTGTATTAGAAATAAATATATAAAAGTAATACTGTGTTGTATAGACTCAATCTCTTTTCTATTCAGATTTAACGTGTAAAAATTAAATAAATATTAGCCCCGCGGGTCTTAATGTGTGTATGACTGTCGATATAGTCTCTGATAGTGTTTTGGAAACAAACGAAATAATAATGTTATAAGTCAAGCGAATGCGTGAATGTAAAAATGGTATGAATGGAGCTATCAAAATAGCTCATCGACCTAAACCCATATTTTAAATAAAAACATTTGTTTGTAGGCCTACATATATTTAGATGTAGATCTAGAGTCTAGATACTATTACAATAGATGTAGACCAACTATTGTAAGTGTGAATTTAACTACTCAAGAAGCTTATTAATTATTGTAGGTTAGTATATTAATATCTCCCATATCGAGCCTCATGTAGCCTGTTCAATCATAGTGTGTTTACATCAGGAGTAGGGTTAGAGAGTCGGCGTGCTTGCGTGGTGTCCCGCATGGTTGGGTGACGTAGAGAATTATACATAAAGATACATATAAGTAATGATTCATTCGATTGGGAACACAAGAGACACATGAAAACAAACACAACATAAAAGACAACACAACACATTGAACACGTTGATTTAAAACAATAAGATTTAAAATACAACACACTAAATACGCAAAGACAAAGACAATGCCATCATCATTGATCATCACATTCTTATAATTAGACTAAAAACAATGAAACCTACTTTAAATTCCGTCACGCCTTCACCAACTTCTTCCACTGTTCCAGCAGTGTCCATGCCAAGAACTTTAGGAAAAGTGACTGGACCGAACCCACCCGCTCGAATGTATGTGTCCACTGGGTTTACGCCACTGAAATAAACCTTGATCAGCACCTGAAAATCGAAAACTTTTTAGACAGCATAGGAGGCCCTATAGTGCGCGTGTGTGTGTGGAGGGAGTGGCGTGTGTGTTCCATGTGTGTGATGTGTGTGGGACTTGTGTGGTGTGCGACGTTGTGTTTGACGTGTGTGTGTGTGATGTGTGTGTGTGGTGTGTGTGACTTTGTGTTTGATGCGTGTGTATGGTGGTACTATATTCACCTGTCCTTTGCCTGGTTTGGGTATAGGTATAGACTCCACTTTAAGCTCCTCAGGTCCTCCAAATTTGGAAATTCTTACTGCCTTCATTGTCATGGTGTCAGCAACTTACAGTGTCTGAAGATAGAAAAAAACAACTTCTGTTGCATTAAAATGTTTTTTGATAGGGAGTCGTTTAGCATGACTCTCCACGATAAAATCAAAGTTCACATGCTCTGGTCAATTTGTATTTGTCACAAAGAACTTATCGGCATTATGGTTTGAGTTTGGGATAAGATATTAGCTGACGTTGTCCAAGTTGGCTAGCGACATGAATATTAATATGAAGCTAAGTGCTTAAACTATGAACATACATAGAACATATACTATAGCAGCACTAGGGACCACATTTTGTAATGAGAGAAAGTGGTGAATAAGATATAGCGAAATAATAGACAGTCCTGACTAGGTCAAGGGGCGCGGTACTGAGTGGTTAAGCACTCGGCTTCTGAACCTCGGCTTCTAGATTCAAATCTCGGTGAAGACGGAGATTTTGAATTTTGGGATTTTAAGGCGCCCCTGAGTCCACCCAACTCTAATGGGTACCTGACTTAAGTTGGGGAAAGTAAAAGCGGTTGGTCGTTGTGCTGGCCGCATGAAACCCTGCTCGTTAACCGTTGGTCATAGAAACAGATGACCTTAGCATCGTCTGCCCCATAGATCGCAAGGTCTGAAAGAAGTATTTTACTTTCTTTTTTTACCTGATAAGGTCACGAACAATGGACCCTCCGATTGGATAACTACAGCGTTGCCTCTAGGTGGCAAGAGGGACAGGAGAAACAGATACAATCCAATAGATTTATTATAAAAATGTTGTTGGTAGAGTGGTTTGAACGTTTGGTAGTGTGTCTGGTATTGTGTTGCTGCTTGGCGTAGTTGTATGACTGAGTAGCTGTTTCTCAATAACTTCGACTTTGTGATTTTAACTTTATCGTCACTATTGAAGTTGTATACCACAAATACAGGCAAAGAATGAGAGAGGAAGAAAAGAGAGAGACTAGATGGAGAACTACGGAGAGATGGAGAGAGAGAGAGAGAGAGAGACAACGAGAGAGCTAAAATATAGAAAATAATAGGTAGGGGAAAAAGAGAGAGAGAGAGAGAGAGAAAGAGAAAGAAGATAAAGAGGGAGTTTGAAATAGTGAAGAACTTGTCACATTTAAAGATTTTCAGAAAATAAAAATGAAAGTAAAAGTGATTTAAAAAAAAAAAGAACTGGGGCAATAGTTGTAGGAAAGACTTGAACACCATTGTAAGACTTTGTAAGACTTTGTCTGAGCAACGGGAGATAAACCAAGCGTTTGGCTTCTGTACTCGGCTAACACCACGCAAATGAGGACAAGAATCTAGCGGAAATATGACCCCACTTCCTTTAGGTTTACATTTACATGTTAGCTCCGAAGCTTGGCTTTTACAGCTATGAAACTCATCAATCTCATTTTTAATAGTGTAGTACCCCAGAGCTCAGCAAAGTTTTTCTTCCAAAATATTACCTCTTTGAAAATTAAAAAGGAAGAGCTTTTTAAGCCATTGGGACTCCACGCTTCCATGAACTTCCCTGGGGTAGCTAACCGCGCTCAACCAGATCAGCTGAATTCGTAAAAGGACACTTCCAACACCATTGTGTAAAGCGCCCCAACATCCCAAAGTCCGGACCTGCAGTACCAGCAAGTTTTTGCGGATGCCAGAGTTGGATAGTAGTTGAACTAAATTAAAAATATAACAGCTTAGATAAACTGGCCACGCTGTCCATCATAGTACATGTTCCTATATAGTGTATATGAAAGTTTCATTTTTTTTAAGTATGGCAAACTCTTTGAATGGAAGCGGGGATAGAATGTATATTTAGAGTTACAGGTGTGCCCCCCTCCCCAATAAGCGCTATAAAAATCAATTCAGAAGCCATTTTGCCCTTGCAGGCGTAGAGGAAAGCAGCTGGCAGCAGATGTCCTCTGAATGAAACCAAAGGAAAGCTCCCACGAAACACACATTTGAGGCCCAAAGAAAAGAGCCCGCCTTAGACAGGCACAGAAAACGAAAAAAAAACTTGAATAGACCCCCTTCACCTCCCCCCTGCCGCCAGACCGACAACGGTTTTGTCTGCATCAGTGTAGCAAATTATGCATGTTGCGTGGAACACTCATCCTCAATCTTCGGAACGGAAGACACACATTTATATTTAGTCCAGATAAAATAATAATTAAAGGCCTCCGTTTTGATAGTCATAATTGGTGCAAACAACAAATATTGTTCAACAAGTATCTATGATCAGTCAATTAATTATGCTAATTGAAACATGGCGTCACATCCAAACATCCACACACACTCGAACAAGTAAACACATCAAGGTAAACTATTTTACCTGTAATCTGAATGTAGAATTGTACGATCGAGTCCAAAAGTTGTTTCAACTCCTCGTATTTGGGCTGAGATTTGATCTAGGTAACATTGACTGTAGCTTTGTAACATAACACTCTGCCAACAGTGTCTACCCAAAAGTTAGCGCGACGCAGGTACTTTTATAGAGAAGTAGACCAAAGTTGAATCATATCAGAATCGCCCAGAACGCACGTAGTAGTAATGCACTTGTATTGATTTGTTATTCATCTCGCAGTGACGAAGCAGTTTCTTGAATGTGCTTTCTGGAGAGAGAGAAAAAAATTAGAGATAAAATATGCAAAGAGATAGTTGACATTTTGTTGTTTAGGAATATAAAAATAGGAAATACAACTAGTAACAATAGTAAGGGGACAGCAGAAATCTGTTTAGAGCTGACCGTAAACCTGTTTGTCTTTTTTGTTGTCTTTTTAGGATTATATCGATCTTTAATCTTTACCTTTACCTATCCCTTAGTTTGTTGGACCGTTGGGGCACCATGCAAGATTTGTCAACCGCCTTTCACCATTCCTCTCTGTTATTTGCCTTAGTTAAAACCTCTTTCAATCGCAGGCCCGCTGTGACATAATGGGGAACCAACTATTTTTGATTACTTGTATAATTAGGAGTGATTCCCCTTATGTAGTTTATAAAAGGCCTTGCAAACTGTGTTTAGGGGCCACTTGCTCCTGAGTTACCAGCTTGACCACTTGACCTGTGTTGTGTATAGTATTTTTTCTGTTAGTGGTCGTGTGTCATGGGGTACTCGGAGAAGTGTGCCCTGCTCTGAAGATCTTTAGGCTAAGTATATCTTTAGTATTATTGTATATTATATAAGGTATTTATAAGTAGATATAGCCTCAAATGATTTCCAGGCAGTATATTTTTACCCTGATGTTCTGCATCCTGGGGTACTCCCAAATGTGACATATTTTTGTAGCCTTTCTCTGAGGGATTCAACTTTTTACAGTGTCGGCCTGTGAGTGGATGGCCCTTTATTTACACATTTATTTTACTCATGTAAATAAACTTTGTATATATGTTTATCTGCGACTTTGTAAAGTCTTTTGTTGCATACATTAGTTGAATTGTACACCTGGAGGTTATACCTAATAACCTAGGCAGTACAAGACCCCTTTATCCAAGGCCCAGGAATGCGCCCCGGAGAGGAAACTCTGGTGCTGCTGCAAAGCGGCTAAAACAACACGGGAGACAACAGTTACGGGATATAAGTCCAACTTGATTGGCGTAATGTATGGACGCCACGGGTTGTCTCTGACGGTGGGAGAGGTCTTCGCGCCTCACTGATCAGCTACCGCCCGCCTCAACCTGGTCAGCCCCCAGTCAGTTAGGTGCTGATCCGCCACAGCCTGCCTGCTCTAATGGGTGCTTAGAGCTTAGTTTAAAACGACAAGTAGGCTGGAAACTTGCACCAAGCAACAAAAGAAGAAAAATTAAACTGAAAAAGAAAATCCCTGTCATGCGACTGGCCACTTGGAATGTCAGGACAATGTGTCCTGGTCTCACTGATGATCTAAGGCAGATCGACGATGCAAGGAAGACGGCAGTTATAAACAACGAGCTAAAAAGGCTACATATTGACATTGCAGCCCTGCAAGAAACCCGACTGGCCGAAAACGGCATGCTCCGCGAGACTGACTACACTTTCTTTTGGAAAGGGAAAGCACAGGATGAGACTCGAATACATGGTGTGGGCTTTGCTGTCAAGAACAGTCTTCTTCCCATGATAGTCCCTCCAGTTGGTGGCTCGGAACGGCTACTAAGCATAAGTATGATGACAGCATCTGGAAAAGTCACTCTAATTAGTGCCTATGCCCCCACACTATGCTCGCCTCAGGAGGACAAAGACAAGTTCTATGAAGACCTCAAAGAAGCCATTGCAAACATTCCTCAAAAAGAACATATGATCCTTCTAGGTGACTTCAATGCCAGAGTAGGATCAGATCACACTACCTGGCCAGACTGTCTTGGGCTTTTTGGAATCGGAAAGATGAATGAGAACGGACAAAGACTGCTTGAATTCTGCACATACCATAAGCTCTGCATTACCAACACATACTTCAGAACAAAACCACAGCACTGTGTCTCATGGAGGCACCCTAGGTCTGGGCACTGGCACCAGCTGGATATGATACTGACACGAAAAAAGGACATTGGAAATATACTGCTGACACGTAGCTACCAAAGCGCGGATTGTGATACTGATCATACTTTAGTGTCATGCCGGACAAGACTGCTGCCAACTAAGATCCACACTTCACAGGGAAAAAGAAAATCACGCCTGAATACTACTAGCACAAAAAATCCTGATCTTTGCACCGAATTTGAGAACAAATTAGAGGAAGCTTTTAAAAACTTCTCTGCGACTGGACTTTTATGCGTGATACAATCTACCAAACATCATCACTGGTCTTTGGAAACAAAACCAAGAAAAGCGAAGACTGGTTTGAAGCTAGTCTACCAGAAATGGAAACTGCCACTACGAACAAGAGAGCAGCCATGCTAATCTACAAGAAGGATCCCACCCCAAGCAACTTAAAAAGGCTCAGAGCTGCACGTAACAATGCCCAAAGAGTAGCGAGACAATGTGCTAACAAATACTGGCAGGAGCTATGCGAAGATATTCAATCTTGTGCCGACTGTGGTAACATAAGAGGACTATATGAGGGCATGAGAAAAGCCTTTGGACCTCACACCAGCAAGTGTGCTCCGCTCAAGTCAAAAGCTGGCTCAATCATCAGCGATCGTGCGCTGCAAATGGAACGATGGGTAGAACACTATGCAGAACTCTACCAGATTGAAAACGCCATCTCACCAAATGCTGTTTCCAACTTCCCATCACTTCCAGTTTTGACGGAATTAGACGAAACGCCCTCAGTAAAGGAGCTGAGCATTGCCATTGACATGCTTGCACATGGGAAAACACCCGGAGGAGATGGCATTCCTGCTGAAGTAATTCAGGCTGGAAAACATGCCCTAATCAAACCACTCCATGAACTGCTAAGCTTGTGCTGGGAACAAGGAATGGTCCCCCAGGAATTGAAAGACTCCAACATTGTTACAATTTATAAAAATAAAGGCGACCGCTCTGATTGTAACAATTACAGAGGCATCTCACTGCTTAGCATAGTCGGAAAGGCTTTTGCTAGAGTGTTGCTAAAGCGATTACAGATCCTGGCAGATCGTGTTTATCCAGAGTCGCAGTGTGGCTTTAGGGCAGGAAGATCTACAACAGATATGATTTTCTCTCTGCGGCAGCTACAGGAGAAGAGCAGAGAACAAAAGCAGCCCCTCTTCATAGCTTTTATTGATTTGACCAAGGCCTTTGACCTTGTTAGCAGAAGCGGTCTGTTTGCTGTACTAGAGAGAATCGGCTGTCCAAATAAGTTAAGAAAACTAGTGTCAGCTTTTCACGAAAATATGCAGGGCACCGTTCAGTTTGAAAGTTCTTCCTCCAGGCCATTCTCCATTAAGAGCGGTGTAAAACAAGGATGTGTACTGGCCCCTACACTATTTGGCATCTTCTTCTCAGTCGTACTATCCAGTGCTTTTAAATCCCTGGAAGACGGAATATACATCCATAGCAGATCCGATGGAAGGCTCTTTAACCTGGCACGTCTTAAAGCCAAAACGAAAAGGCGTCGTATCTTGATAAGGGAGCTGCTGTTTGCCGATGACGCGGCACTCGTATCTCACTCACAAGGAGGTCTACAGAAGCTAGTGAACGCCTTAGCAGCTGCTTGTCAAGAGTTTAGCCTTACTATAAGTCTCTCCAAGACCGAAATCCTGGCACAAGACGTTGCAGAAATACCTATAATACAAATTGGGAACCACACCCTTTCAGTGGTGCAGGAATTTACCTACTTGGGTTCAACAATTGTCAGTAACCTAGACTTAGACATCGAGCTGACAAAAAGGATAGGAAAAGCTACCACAGCATTGGCAAAACTCTCCAAGCGCGTCTGGGAAAATGGTAAATTGACCACAGCGACCAAAATCCTAGTCTTCAACGCCTGTGTTGTGAGCACTCTCCTTTATGGCAGTGAAAGCTGGTCGACATACATGTACCAAGAGCACAGATTGAATAGTTTCCACTTGCGCTGCCTGAGACGCATAATGGGCATCTCTTGGAGGGACCATGTCTCCAATCAGGAAGTTTTGAGATTGGCCAATATAAACAGCATGTATGCTCTCCTGACACAAAGGAGATTACGCTGGCTCGGACATGTCACCCGCATTCCAGATGGTAGAATCCCGAAAGATATCTTATATGCTGAGCTTGTGGAAGGAGTCAGACCCAAGGGCCGCCCAAGACTAACATATAGAGATGTCTGCAAGCGAGACATGAGAGCCTCAGGCATCAGTGAAAGTATGTGGGAAAACATAGCCAAAGACCGGAGTGCATGGAGACAGACTGTGCGTGCTGGGACAACCCTTGCTGAGAACAAAAGAATTGAAGCGGCTTTAATCAAGAGGGAAAAAAAGAAAGCTGCCCTGTCTGCTAGCCCTAAATCAGAGGCATACAAATGTACGAATTGTGGCAAAGTCTGCCGTTCTAGAATTGGCTTGATTAGCCACACCAGATTCTGCCCCGTCTCAAGATTAAGCCAAAACCAGTGACTCACTTGGGCGCATCCATTGCCTTTCGAGACAAAAGGAGCCATATACAAGAAGAGACCAGTACACCTCTGGACGAACGTGCCAGCACACTTTTAACACTGATCTGTTGATCTAAAGTAGCTTAGTCTAGCTATAATTCTAATAGAATATTTTTAGCTATACCCGCTACTAGGTGTAATGTGAACTGATCATATTGGTTCATGAATCCTCTTTAGGCCACACCCGTCCATTATTTTATGTTGTCTTCCCATCGCTTTTTCTGTCTGCCTCTTCTTTTTCCTGCTACCGTTCCCTGAATGAAGGTCTTTGCGAGCCCCGAAGACCTTTTAATATGGCCATAGATTTTTAACTTAAGTTTTTTTTTTAATATAGTTAGCAGGTCATCGTGGGGTCCAAATGGGGTCCCTGTCTCTTATCTCTTGGTTTGTGATGCGGTCTTTAAATGTGATACCTAGGATCCTTCTGTAGCATCTCAATTCCATTGGTAGGATCCTCCTCTCTAGCTCTGCAGTCAGCGTTCAAGACTCACAAGCATATACAAATATTTCTTTTTATGACTGTACGTTTATGACGCTTCTTCAGACACGAAAATATTACGTCTTAGCTCAAACGTCCTGCAAGACGACAGGGGGGGGGGGCTCGAAGCAGGGTTCGAACTAGAGAATGCCGTGATGACAGACAAGTGCGCATGCCCAGGACAAGACAGACAAGTGCGCATGCCCAGGACCAGCTAGCCAAGGTTTATAACAATACATTGGAGCTAACGATTTTAAAATCTTCTCCTAAAAAGCTTGAATGTAACAGACAGTTTTAATGGTAATGATTATCTTTATTACCCTTAAAAAATTAGTCTTCCAATTTGTGCATTATAGACAACAAAACATTATAACTCTAGACAACGAAATAAACATTCACACTAGCTTTACTCAAACATTACAGTGAAATGTTTCTATCAGACAGTTGGATTACACTTTGTAGAGACGCAGCTTAGCTGACCGATATTCTGTGTCACTTGACGTCTCTTGAGGGAAAAGATCGTCTCTCGAGATGTAAAATGCCATAGACAGAGAGATTTCGACCTCAATGGCCGCTTAAAGAGACCGTTTGTGAGCTCTCACAAGAGCCGTGGTACACACATTTGAGACCCAAAGGAAAGCTGTTATTGAAGACAGGCGCAGAAAACTGAAAGAAAAAGTATATAGACCGCCGGCGGACAACGGCTTTGTCTGTACGAGATGCGATGAATTATTCAGGTTTCAGACAGACTTTTGTGATTGTACTACATTTTATAAAATGTATATATATAGTTGCGACACTTTGAAATTAGACAAATTAATCATATTTGTTTCAATTCATTAATTATATTTAGATATATAGACTTGCGATATTTGACATTATTAGTTATACATTTATATCGTTTCTGTAAATTACAAAATACGCTATTCATAAACATATATTCTATTCCTTTAGTACAATTCCACCTAGCGTAACGCAATATATTCAGACCTAACTAGTAGATCTACTTAGTGAAGGCGTCACTATTTCCTCCTCCTCATATTGCTGCCTGGTCGCGCGATATGCTTTCTGGACTGTCGTTTCGATGATTCAAGGTTCGACCCCTGGTCGACTCCATCTTGCTGGAGTTAATTAGCGTGTGATAATCTTCAATTCTGAAGGAACATCCAAAATATTAGAAACAGACAAACTTGTGATTCAGAAGGGTGGCAACTCAATGGTTCGTATGAAATTGTCACACTTCTCTTTAGTTCATTGTTAGTTTTTTTTAAAAAACTACTTATTGACGCTTTGAAAAATGTTTGCATTAATTGCATGCATTCAAGTCTTGTAGAACTTTCAACAACACTGTAACATGAGATGTGCACTTTTTAATTCAACAAGTCTGAACTTGAGTGAAAACTAATGAAAAAGTGGAGAAAAAAGGACAGCAGATCTAAAGTAAACACCATTGGGCATATCACTTCATTGCTGACCTTTTCTACCAAAGCGTGGAGTCGATCAAATTCAGCATGTCAGTATGATTGAGCAAACTTGTGTACCGTAAATCCTCTAGCTAAGAAACTGTTTTAAAAAATCTGGAGAATACTTTAGTCAAAGACAATGGATTTTTGTAGTCAGAAAAAGGGCTGATAGATGAATATGTGGATAGATGGTGGATTGGTATGGATGGATCATGATAGATGGCTGTGGAATGATGGATGGTTGGTTGAGTAAATGGATGGATGTGTGTTTAGCTGCGTGGATAGGTAGATGGATGTGGATAGATGTAGATGGATAAAGATCGCATTTCTCTCAGCTATGGTTTAACGTAGATGTTGAAGTCAATAAAAGAGACTGAAATAAGTCGTTGGATTCTCTCGCATTGCTCTCAGCTATGGTTTAACGTAGATGTTGAAGTCAATAAAAGAGACTGAAATAAGTCGTTGGATTCTCTCGCATTGCTCTCAGCTATGGTTTAACGTAGATGTTGAAGTCAATAAAAGAGACTGAAATAAGTCGTTGGATTCTCTCGCTAATTCCGGCTATAGTTCAACGCTGGAGTGCAATTGGAAAAAACAATCTTTTTCTACAGTTGTCCATGCACATGCTACAAGACTGACAATACACAGAGAGCTGAAGAGATAGCAGGCCTATGTGTGGCGTGGAGACCAGAAAAAGAAATCATTTACAGTATTGGTAGGTGGCTACCCAAACATGTTTTAACAATGTCATGTTTAGGTGTCGTTACATCAGAGGCGTATCTACGAGTAACTAAAATGGTAGTTCAAAAGCTAAGCTCCTAAGCCGAAAAATGATAGACATGACTGGTTTAGTGTGTCTCTAACCAAGTCTTGGGCTTGTCTAACTTGATAGCATACCCTTCTATCCCATGGTGCAATCAAGGATGCTATCCCATCATGCAGTTAACTATGCTTTGGACATTATATCTTGAACTTTAAGAGACTTGACTACCAAGAAGGTCTGTCCAAAAAGAAACCAAAGAAAAGGAGAAAAAAAATAATAACACAATTTTAAAGATTAACATTTTTAATTTGTTTTTGTACTGTTAATGTAAACTGGATTAATATTGTTATGACTTTGCCATGCGCACCGCCATCCAAGATAGTGCAGAAAGAAGGTGCGCATTATCTGTGACTAAACAAGTCTGATGTTGACATTGGAGACAAACGATTTCCGCCCAAGTCTAGAGCCAATATGGAGATGCTGTGCTCAAGGCAGATGTCCCTTTGAGTTTGTCATGTCTCCGTGTAAATAAACGTCTATGTCCTCGTTGAGTTGCCTCCCTTCAGTTATTACATTGGTCTCAGAAGTGGGATTATAGGTGACTCAACGAGAGGAGGTAGGATTCTAGCACAATGGCATCTTTGAAACAACTAGACCAAGTCTTAGTTAAAGAGCTAAGGCAGGAACTTCGTTACAGACGCCTGAAGCTTATGGTAGCAAGAAGGTGCTTACAGTTCGTCTCCGGCAAGCCCTAATTGATAAAGACGAAGATCCGGAGACCTACCTATTTGAACTTGAACCGGAGATTTATGAGCTTATTGGCAAGATAAATGAAAGTATTGATGCATTGTGTGAACAAATTAACAGTATGGGGAACAAGGTAGATAAAATGGTGTCTCAAGTGAAAGAAGGAGTAGATTCGTTGGTAAAGGAGCAGTTGCCTGTAGACTCGTTGGTAAAGAAGTTGCGTGGTCAAGACTTTGGTTGCACAAACAGTGGTGACGGAGACGCTGGGGATTTGAGCGCCGTCTGTGTCTGTGTTGTGGGCAAGTCTTGTGATTGTGACTTTCAAGACGAGAAATGTGACAATGATTGCTGTGATGATCTCAACGAGATGTACCGAATCGAAGGGAAAGAGACATATGAAGAAACTGAAGACTGTTACGTGCCTGAAGCGTTTGTTCCTGTTGTACCTGTTACCAGTACCCCTATGAGCCGGACGGAGCAAGACAACGTTGGGTCTGCGTTCAAGCCTGTTGCTATGGACCTTAAAGACCTCTGCCTATCTGTCGGTGCTCACGAGGGAAATTCGAAGCTTGACAACTGCATCCAGAAGTTTAGCATGAACTGTACGTGCGGCGCATCACACATAGAATGTAGATGCCAAGAAAACCACCAACAGGGCATATGTACTTCTACCT
Source organism: Biomphalaria glabrata (assembly GCF_947242115.1). Lineage (NCBI taxonomy): Eukaryota > Metazoa > Mollusca > Gastropoda > Planorbidae > Biomphalaria > Biomphalaria glabrata. The sequence continues at coordinate 21,524,264 of NC_074726.1, forward strand.
TCATCATCGACATTGGAATAGATGAATGTCAATAAAACCACTCTAAATCTGAGATGTCAAGAGGAAGACATTTTCCATTTGAACCTGCAGAGACCTATATTCTGGACGTGAGACTGTTATCTGAGAATGACTGCGGTGCATTGGACTTTGTTTGCAACGTGGCTGCATGTGAACCTGCAGCTCCCTTGAGAGGCGTCTGTCGGGAAGGTCTGCTGAGACAGCGTGTCCGATCAACGGCTGTGCTGAAGAAAACAGTGCTCGACACTATCTCATGTGTGTCAAACGGCCACGTCATCGTCCCAACAATAGCCTGGTCAACTGGAGAAAGAGAAAGCGGCATTGGAGGAAAACAATGCGGATGGCTTCGTGGGGAACACGCTCCCTGCCGCTTGTGGCTCCCACTGATCGACCTCCACCTGAACTGTCTAACCTCAGCTGCAGTGTTTCTTTTCGGGACGAAAAGTGCTAAGACAATGTTATGACTTTGCCATGCGCACCGCCATCCAAGATAGTGCAGAAAGAAGGTGCGCACTATCAGTGACTAAACAAGTCTGACGTTGACATGGGAGAGACAACGATTTCCGCCCAAGTAGAGAGCCAATATGGAGATGCTGTACTCAAGGCAGATGTCCCTTTGTGTTTGTCATGTCTCTATGTAAATAAACGTCTATGTCTCGTTGAGTTGCCTCCCTTAAGTTATTACAATATTTCTTTTTGCTTTTAGCTTCTAATTTTTCACCCAATAATACGCTATCTCTGACTGGCCGATGTACAATACTGACTCAGCGAAATCTAATGTGGATCTAGAATTAGTTGCTTATCTTATACCAAGTGGGGGACACGCCAAATCAGCTCTGTGTTTGACTTGTGCATGTGTGCGTGAATGTGTGTGTGTGTGTGTGGGGGGGTAGGCTGTGCAGTATTTAACTGAACCAGTTACGGGTACATTGAGACGATCGTCGGATGTTTTAAAGATTGACTCCCATCAAAGTATCAGGTACATACTATTTTATTTGTATTTTTTTTTTGTGTGAGTTAATAAGTAAAATAATAGATACGGCGTAGATGGGGTTAGGTGGCTGAGTGGTAAAGCGCTTGGCTTTCGAACCGAACTGTCTCGGGTTTGTATCTCGGCGAAGAATGGGATTTTGGATTTCAGGATTTTGGGGCGCCCCTGAGTCCACTCAACTTCAATGGATACCTGACCGCAAGGTCTGAAAAGGTGTACTTTAGTTTCTTTTATGAAGGAACGTCTGTAAAAAAAAAAGTAAAGTTCCCTTTCAGACCTTGCGGTCTATAGGGCAGATGATGTAAAGATGATTATGTGGCCTACTACGGTTAACGAGGGTGTCATGTGGCCAGCACAACGACCAAAAGCCTTTGCTTTTCCCCAACTAATGTTAGGTACCCATTAGAGCTGGGTGGACTCAGAGGCGCCGAAATTTAAAATCCCAGTCTTCATCAGGATTCGAATCCGGGACCTCCGGTTCAGAAGCCAAGCGCTTTAACGCTCAGCCACCGATATAGATAATGAATAATTATTTTGAATTCAATCTGACCAGTATTGCACTCAACCACATACCTCATTCAACATTCTTTTTCCTGGAGTCCTTGGAGCTAAGAGCCCTTGGAGCTAAAAGTCCTTGGAGCTAAGAGTCCTTGGAGCTAAGAGTCCTTGGAGCTAAGAGTCTTTGCAGCTAACAGTTCAGGATCATCCAGGATCATATCTTAAGTTTTATATCTCTATATGAAGCTTATTTGGTCGTATGATAGGAGTGCGTCTTCTCTTCTCTGACGTAGCAGGATTTTTGGGACTTGCCCCAGCACTAAAACTATTTTTCCGTTTCTATTTTTATAAAAAATCTTTCCAGTAAATAGTGGAAACTTACAAGCTACTCGGTAGGTGGTTTTAGACTTCCCTGATGGTCCGAAGGGTACATGCTGCATTGTTATGAGGGTGCGTAACGTTGGCTTATATCGTGTGAAGCCATTATGGCAGTTTGGGGGGGGGGGGGGCGGCATGGACCAGGTTTCGAGTCAGGGACTATAACAATTTGAGTTGCCTCACATGTCCCTCGCTGAGTCGAAAGTCAACTGCTTCTAAGACTTCATAGATCACCATGACCTCCGCATCGAAACTTCCACATGGACCTGGACCATGGATAGATGCCAACGTTTCGGACACTGCGCTTGTTTGCTTTGTCTATAAGCTCCTCTGCTGGTGTGGAAAAGGAAGAACTTAAGAGACGTCTGCTGCGAAGACTAAATGGCTCGAATTAGATTTAAATGGATTAGAATTGGGTGTATTTTTGAGTTTATCTGAGTATATTCTGCTGTATTCTTCTTTTCATTGTAACTCAGTGCTTGAGTTTACTTGAGATTAATTGAGAAAATACAAATGTGTGTGGTCACAAGTTGCCAATGAAGTTTTCTAACGGTCTATAAATACTACGTAATCATCTTCTTTTTTGAAGTAACATTTGTATTCTAGAAGATAAGAAGATATTTCGCGAGGCAATTTTGTTTAACTAACTCAAGTAACAGTAGCGCAAGTGTGTTCGCGTTTTATTTCTAAACAGATGGTTAGTTTATTCTAGCATTTCTTTGTTTAGCAACCGTCAAGATGATGAGAGCTGTGCAGGCCCTAAAATATGGCGGACCGGAAGTCTTACAAATTAATAACATCGCCATACCGAAACCAAAGAAAGGGGAGGTAAGTCTAATTATTATGAGAACAAGAACAAATCAACGGACAAGTGAAGTGGGGAGAGGCTTTTTTTTTTCTTAAGTTACAATTTGAGTTTTTCCTGTAAATTTCTTTCCCCACTCCAATGAGCTATAGATCTTGCAAATTATTAAAGTACTATAAAAGTACTTGTCAGAGCCATTAAGCCATTTGGATGGTACATTTCTCAGTTTTACGAATACATAAAATGATAAGTCAAATCGGAGAGCTATCAATTATAGTAAATACCAGATTACCAGCAGGGCATCAGAACAACTATATCAAATCCTATTGATCCTCATTAAGCACTGTTTAAATTTCTTGTAGTTAGGCTAACTACTTACATTATTCCGTTGGTATAAATTTAAAAATGTCTGCATGTTACATTTCTCTCTTGGAATATCAGAGAGAGAGAGAGAGAGAGAGAGAGAGAGAGAGATTCAGGGAGAGAGAAATATATATGTATATAGAGAGATGGAGAGAGTCAGATAGAGAAAGTCAGAGTCGCACGGGCCAAGAATTAAACGCGAACCATACTTTGAGAATCCCTGCCTTCATGTCTACTAATGTGAACTGTTGAAGTTAGCCAGTTGGTTTTAATCTGTAACTGTGCTGCTCATGTTTTACATACTATACTATTTTATAAGTAATTATCACTATACACTAATCTCAACACACAGGTTCTTATCAAGGTCCACTTTGCTGGAATCAACCCAATCGATGCTCTGATTACATCAGGTTTCATGGGCACCTCTGGTCCACTGCCACTGATTCCTGGGATGGACACTGCTGGTGTAGTAGAGGAAGTAGGAGATGGGGTCAAAGGTTTTAAGGTCAGTGAGGTCCAGTTGTCACTGTGGAGTTTTATTCCGTTCTTCTGTTCTGAAATTCAAATGTATTCTTTAAATGAATTTCATGGTGTTTGAGACAAACTAGCATTGTCGTTTGTTCTCTATCATTTCTCTCAATATAACGTCTCTAATTTTTTTTATATTTTCTCCGTCTCTCTATTTCTTTCTTTTTCTCCATCTCTCTCTTTCTTTCTCTCTTTCTCTCTCTTTTCTCGCTAAACTATGTCAAAAGAGCGAAATGAATATGGACTGAAATGAGTATGGACTGAAATAAGTATGGACTGAAATGTATATAAACTGAAAAGAAAACAAAAAAAAATACCGGAAGACATTTAGATTAACAAACAAAACAGTAAACAAATTTAAAAAATGTAAATAAATGTAGCTCTGTTGCTCAGTTTGTGCGGTCTCTACTGGACGACATAGCAAAGACTTGCTAACCTTCGAAAAAGACTACTCAACATTGACGAAGCTATTCATGAACTTTTTTTTTACTGCTGCTTTCAGTATCATTATAATACATGATATTTCGTTCTGATGTAATAATACATGAAATTTCTTTCTGTTATGATACTACATCGATATCTAAATCTATCAATCAAGAAATGTTTCACAAAAGATAACTCTTTGCAGCCACTACAATTGTTCATGATCTTCTCTGTTCAGTAGTGTTAACGTCGTTTGTACACTACACGGTTTGACCATACCACCAAAGTATATACGAGTTTTCCCGTGTCGTTGTAGCTTTCAAATTGTACTGAATTTAGATGTGTCGTATCTAGACTATAGCTCTTCCACAGTTGTATTTATTGCAATTTAAAATTCTGCCGCAAGACTAAAAACCTGTCTAGTTTGAAAGCTTGCAGTTAGTCATGTAAGCCGCAAAGCAACAAGCAAGTTGACCGTTGAGTTCAGTGACTGTTTTAGAGCGCCCCACTTCCATTTGGCCTTGCCTTTCTTCACATATTCAGCCGTACGATTATTTGCCGTACAGACTAATCTCTAAACCATGGAGCAGGCTCTAGAACAGTACAATTTTCAAAAACTGTCTTCCCCAACATGCTCTTCCTTCTTTGTATTCCTAATGCGTCTCTGTGGTTGTTCCTTGGTTTCAGTTATTCTTCTATTCCAAACTTTCATTTCACCTTTGACCTTTGACTTTACACCTCAATCCTAAACATTAGCTTATTGACATTCTCAATGTTAAAATTTTCTGTGTATTTACAGAAGGGCGACAGGGTGTATACAGTGGCTACTGACAACGGCGCATATGCCCAGTACACTGTAACCACCCCCAAACACATTGCTCACCTACAACCATCTCTCACCTTCGCCCAGGGCGCCGCCATCGGTGTCCCATACTACACAGCCTGGAAGTCCTTGTATTTCAGGTATTTTATTGTAATGTTTTGTTACTGTATAGATTGTGTAGCGTAGGCTACTGGTCAGTGGCGAAGTCAGTTTTATTTGGCGATTTCTTGTGAGGGCGTGTTGGTCGAATGCTAAACAGCTTGGTTTCAAGAGTATGCATCCCGTTATAGACTAGGAACACTATTTGTGGTGAAAAAAAAGGTTTGTCGTTGTGCTGGCCACGTGACACACTCGTTAATCGTGGGTCATGAGCTAAATCTCCATAACCACAATGTACATTTTAAAAAAATAATTTTCTCCTCTAAGTCACCGAATTTAGTTCGTTTGAAAATTGGTCTAGACTTTAGACGCCCGATAAGGGAAGAGAGCTAGCCCTTGACTCTGACTTCATCATATGAGTAACGCCCCTAAGGGCGAAAGCAAAGTTTAGTTGTAAGAAACAAGTGATTACATCTACTGAAAGTTAATTGTCTTTGTCTATGAAACAAGAAATAACAACAAACATCGTTAGAATGTCTTCATTAAGTAAAGTTCTTTTTATATAGTTTAACAGGATTATGGAGATATCAACGCTTTTGGTAACTTTGATTGCATCGGGTCACATATAATTAACATATACATTCTACATAATTCGTACAATCATACAGTGGTGTAGCTAGGGTGGGGTAGGGATCCGAATTTGAAAATCCCCCGGGCCCCCACTAAAGTGTCCGAATTGTTTTCACCTTAAATATTAAATATTACGTCATTATCTCATGTCTTGGTGTCAAAATGTAGGGGCCCCTAAAGAAGTCAAGCCCCCCCCCCGACCCCGTACCCCACATCCCTAGCTACGCCACTGCAATCACACTGGAATGTCTTATAAAAAATAAAATCAATAAATTACATTGGGTGTAGTTGTGAAAGGCTCGGTACGTGTTCTTACTTAATAGAGATTCTTATTAGTACCATTTATTTCTTGTTTAGATGTGTTGTTGTTACTTTTATAATGATTGTTGACGAATGTCTATCAAAAATGATTTGACTTTATGCTAATGCTACTAAAGACAATGCACCATGTTGTTCCCCCCTCCAGGGCACAAGCCAAGAGTAAAGAGACGATCTTAGTTCATGGAGCCAGTGGAGCTGTAAGTAGGCTGGGGGGTAGGGGAAGCATTCATCTGTATTGTCCTGGAATCATTCATCTGTGTTGTTCTGGTCTAATTCACACTCTAAAAGTGCCTAAAACTGTAATCTTAAATTCCGCTGCCTGGTGGTTTGGTGATTGTTACGGTCCAGAGTTTGAACGCACCTACCCGTCCTGCAGTAGGTTGGGAAGGGGGAAAGCGCACTACTATTTGCTTTGTACAACGCTTGAACCAACTCTGTCTAGTACTCGTGATTTCTTCCACATCCCATTCTCGGATCAAGTTGAATCTTTGCACAATCATTCATTGTCGATGACAACACATTAATCAATCAAAGAAATCAACCATTTAGTTAATAGTAATAATCAATTAATTTTGTTTTATAGAGAAAAAAGAGTATTAGTCTTGCAGTATTGAGAGATGTTGTAGTAATTGTGTGGTTCTTTACCTTGTATGAGCTTTGTTTTGTTTTTTAAGTATTTTTTTTTTTCGGTTAAGTTGAATGGATCACTACATATGATTCATTTTATGCGGATTCTAAGCTGTCCTATAACCACAACAAGACTTCAGACCGAAATGAATAAAACACAGAGAAAAATCAAGAATAAACATTATGATTATCTAAAATAATAATTCTAACATATTGGCTGGGAGGTGGTGTGGTATGCGCTCTGCACTTTTGTGCCTATGGTCCCGGGTTCGAAATCTGCCCGCCACCATCCTCCGAAGTCCTACGGGACTTTTTAGACTTGGGATGTACTCATCTTTGATTCTGGTGGAGCATACGGAACATGTAAAACAAACAAACAAGAATAATTGAATAGATTCACTACTGAAACCACAGGCATACATTTGTTCAGTCGAATTAGAAATAGAATTATCTCCATACTCCTCCCAATCTTCTTCTTTTCTTTTCTTACTTTTTCTTTAGCTTCCATCATAGCGCTACCACATTTCTTCATGGCTTTCCCTTTTTTACAAAGCTTATAACAACTTAATCCGTCTGTCTGTCTGATATTCTCTAGCTAAAACTTTACACAATTAATCCTTGTCCCTAACAAAAACATGAATCGATAAAAAAAAAATTAAGCATTTAATTAATTAGTGGTAATTAAGTCTTTTTGGTTGATATAGAAAAGGGAAATAACTCTTACAATATTGATATATATTGGTATACATGTGCAGTTCTTTCCCTAATATAAGTTTTTTAAAAGTATTTTTAAATATTTTGCTTGTTTACTGTATTTTATTGTTTAAAAAACGTAATCGGGATTTTAAAAGTCACAGTGTAAATCTAGAGAATACTTTCATCTGCTTTTAGTGTGAACATTAGGAGTAGGCCTAATCTTGTATTGTTTTTTTTAACCCTATACTATGTGTAGGTCGGAATAGCCGCTGTCCAGATAGCAAAGGCCAACGGTCACCTTGTCATTGGTACAGCTGGAACAAAAGAAGGCCTTGATTTGGTCAAGAAGGTTGGAGCTGATTTTGTCTTTAACCACCGACAGGAGGGCTATATGGATGAGATACAGGTGAGAGAGAAAACATCTTTCACAAGACTTGGAGACTTTAATATAACATAAACACACCATTAGAAAGATGAACATTTGTTGTTGTTTTTCGTTGAAGTCTTCTAAGAACCAACTCTCGTTGCATGAGTGTTATGGAGTGTGTGTGTCTGTGTCTTTGTGTGTTTCTATGGTGACGTTGGGAACAGGTTAGCGATTGGTTGTGAATGATGCAAGATAGGTGGCATTATCGTCACTTGGTCTTAGGACACAGACGACGCCAGAACGTGAGACTGAAAGGCTGTGTTATTGTAGTGAGTTAAATTTTGTTAAAAATATTATTACTAAAGTAGAGTACATTTGTCTTATATTATAATAAAATGTACATTTAGTATTGTTCACAAAGCTACTCAAGTTTTTACAAGTTAAAATATAATACGTTTAAAGCATTTTAGTTGTCTAACAGCAGTTTGGTGCTAGCCCTACATGTCAACGACCTGAATACTGCCTATGTCACAAGACACAACGAATTCTTCAGAAAACTCTATACAATATTGTTAAATAAAATACTAGGTGTTAATATTTGCAATATATTTTATAAAGTTATGACTTTGTTAATAAAATATGACTGTTATACCATACAGTGCCGTACATCAACAGGGTGCAAACATTAAATATTATTATTTGATATTGGTAATGTGTTATGACATATGAGTGAGTATTTACAAAGTACCCTATACTCCCCAGAAAGCTACAAAAGGGGCGGGAGTGAATGTGATACTGGAGATGTTAGCCAACGTCAACCTGGACAAAGACCTTGACCTTCTTGCTCAACGAGGACGTGTTGTGGTAAGACGTTCACTTTCCATGTCTCTCATACATGGTGTCAGACGTTCTGGACTTGGAAAAACAACATATTGTTATAGAATGGTTGACTGCACTGATATAGTCTCACACATAAGTAGCGTCCAGTTCTTGCCTTAATGGATAGAGGTCGCCAAAGTTATCGAGTTATTGTGAATTGTGTGCGTTATTGGTTTTATTTTATGTTAAGGCATTATTATTTCAAAGCTTATTCAGACAAATCATGGTTGTCCTTACGCGTCTATCTTCATCCGGGATACATTTTTTTAAGGCTATACCCTAATTTTTACTTGGGTCAATAATGTTTTGACTAATCCTCAAAAATATCAGGGACATAGAAACTAATTATTTTAATTATAACTGACGCAGAGGGGGTGTTTCTATGAACATAACAAAAAATGTTTATTTACATAGAATATAACATACTAAGAAAAAGGTACTTGTAAAATAATAATGGCAATCATGGGCGTAGCCAGGATTTTTTTTCGGGGGGGGGGGGGGGTTTTGGGGGGGGGATTTTTTTCTCCCCCCCCCCGGCCACCCCCCCTCCCCAGCGAATTTTTTTTTTTATATGTATTTATGTGTGTGTGTGTGTGTGTGTGTAAATAATCTTTATTGCATTCTGACTCTTCATTCTCTCGGAAGACGTTTATTGTGCCCTAGAATAGGTTCTTCCATGAGTTAGTGGAAAAATTGTAGATTCCCCGCAAATACTAGCAAGGGGGTCTGGGGGAGCGCTAGGAGCCCCGCCGCCAAGCACTATTTCTGATATTGAAAGCCAACAAAATACATATTCTGAGCTATCTACAGTGCATTTTCCTGCTATTAAAAAGTTTTATTTCAAAAGCCTAATGTGCTATTCTTACTGACTTTGACCCTCCCGCGCCGTTTGGCGCATGTGCTGTCAAGCTGTTTCTAGAAAATTATAGATTCCCTGCCATTACTAGCTATGGGGTCTGGGGGGCGCTAGCGCGGGGCGAAGCCCCGTCGCCATGCACTATTTCTGGTATTGAAAACCAACAAAATGCATATTCTGAGGTATCTAAAGTGCATTTTCCTGCTATTAAAAAGTTTTATTTCAAAAACCTAATGTGCTATTCTTACTGACTTAGATCCTACCGCGCCGTTCGGAGCATTTGACGTCAAGCTGTTTCCATAAAAATCTGTCACTGGTAATGTCTAAAGCCTCTTCCCACCTGCCATGAGGACCTCAATGAATGAGTGGCGCCAAGTTGTACTAGGATATTATTGCAACTCTTCTTATGCGTAATCCATTTTGTCGGAGAACATGTCCCGCAAACCTCATGCGTCGCTCCCTCACAATCTTACTAAAGGGTCGACTCCCAGTTCGGCATAGGATTTCCTTGATTTAAACCCGATCTCTATAACGGACTTCTAAAATCTGTCTTAGCCATCTTTGTTGAGCCACTGTACATTTAGTATTATTCAATTTCGGCAGATGACTATTCACTGCAGTTTATTAAGGGAGCCCTGCCACTGATAAAAATGTGTAACCACTCTTGAATACGCTGTTGGAATTAATTGACTGTAGTTTGCTTTAGATTTTATATCCAAAAGAGAAGTTTTATCGTCAAAATCATCTGTTGGGGGTTTTCCACATCAAAATGCTCTGTAGGGGATCTTAAACTCAAAACCATCTGGAGGGGTTTTAAACTTTAAACAAACGCCATCTGTAGAAGAGGGGTTTAAACTCAAAACCCCCGATTGGATTGGCTACGCTCAAATAATTTTAGTGTGTAATTTGCTTTTTTTTTATATTGAAGAGGTATTTTTTAAACTCAAAACCCCTTTTGGCAACGCTCATAGCATTTTGAGTGCGTAATTTGCTTTTTTTCTTACACTGAAGATGTATTTTTTAGCCTCAAACTCCCCTGGCGGGGGGTTTAAACTCAAAACCCCTTTGGCTGCGTTCATAGATTTTAGTGTGAGTAATTTGCTTTTATTTATATTGAAGAGGTACTTTTTAGCTTCAAACTCCACTGGAGGGGAGTTTAATCTCAAAACCCCTTTGACTACACACAAAACATTTTGAGTGTATAATTTGCTTTGTTTTTATTATTAAAGAGGTATTTTTTACCTTCAAACCCCGCTGAAGTGGGGTTTAAACTAAAAACTAAGTCAAAACCAATTTAGCTACGCTCATAACATTTTGAGTGCGTAATTAACTTTTTTTTATATTGAAGAGGGGGTTTATCGTAAATTTTGGAGGGGGTTTTAAAATCAAAATCTCCCTTAACTGTGCTCTTGGAATTAGGAGATTTTCGTTTGCATTTTTGTTTTGTTTTGTTTTATAGAAGAGGGGGGGGGGTTAACTGCAAAAACCCCAAGTAGGGGGTTTAAAACTCAAAACCCCTAGTAGGGGTTTTTAAACTCAAAACCCCTGGTAGGGGTTTTTAAACTCGAACCCCCCTGGTAGGGGGTTTTTTAAACTCAAAACCCCTTGGTAAGGGGTTTTAAACTCAAAACCCCATTGATTGTGCTGGGGCAATTGATGGTTTAGTATTAAAATCTCACCTAAAATAAACAAAATCAAAGCAAAAAATCATTCACTGAATTCCGATCCCCCCCCCCCAAGGGGGGGGGGATTTCATTTCGGGGGGGGTTTGAACCCCAAAAACCCCCCCCTGGCTACGCCCATGATGGCAATCAATTCTAGTAGTTATCAACAATGCTTAAAAATAAATGTTTACTTGATAGCAGACATACAGGACTTTCAGACTTTACTCAGGCTTATAAAACTAGTCTTTAGAGATGTGGTAAATCAAGACTCTTATAAGCCTACATCTGCACAAGTATCAAACTCATTAACTGCTTCTAGTACAAGTTCCTCAAATCTTGGGTCATAGACCGTCATACAAATTGTTTGTATCTTCTTCACTACACTCTCACAGTTAACATACAGGGTTCAAACCACGCAAGCACTGGCCTTAAAACAATGTAACAAATCCATAAAGTCTAATTCTAATCAATCAAACACTATCCCCTTCAATTACTATTATAAAGGATTTAACAAAAAGTAGCCTACAATAAAAGTGGCTGGGTGACAGGGATTTATCAACCACAACTAACATCAGATATTAGACATAACAGTACAGAAGTCAACGACTTGGTCTCCTGTTACATGTTACAGGCACTGGCGGATCCAGGGGGGGGGGCGGTAGGGGCGATCGCCCCCCCCCACTCGGCCGACCCCCCACCCCTAGGGGGGGGGCTGACGAATTTTAGTATAGAATTCACACAATTAGTATACGAATTTATTACTTATGTTAATAATATATACTAATTATTTATATTTCAACCTATTTATAGATTATTTCGCCCCCCCCCTTTCTAGTATTTTGCTCGATTTGGTATGGTCGGGAGGGGGCGATGGCATCAAACCGCCCCCCCCCCCATCATAAACTTTCGAGGGGGGGGCGGTCCTATTTATTTGTAGAATTCACAGCTTTCTTACAGAATCAATTAAATATCTATATGATTAAAACTTGTTATTGGTATATTAACCGGTCTTTATATTACGTCGTTCACCTGTTGGCCGATTGGAAGGGGAGGAGCGAATACCTCTACTGCCCTCCCCATCTAAACCCTTTGAGTGGGGGGGGGGCGGTCCTACTTTTTGGAGAAATCATAGTATGTGAAAAAAATTAGTCGAATATTTATATAATATAAACATGTGGAAGTGCGATACATGCAATCACCTTCCCCCCATTATTACAAATTACAAAATTTAAAAAATCTGTCACTAATATAATTTAGATATGCTATAAAGTAAATTCTTATATCAAGTCACCCAACCTCTATTCTTTAATGCAAAATGCAACCATTAGCAGAAATTATAAAAAGGAGGGAGGATTAATCGTTTTCATTTTACCGCCCTTCCCCTTTCCAGACAGAGTTTGTGTAATTTGACATGAATTTATCATAACTATTTTAAGAAAGACTTTGCTTTGGAAAAGTTATAATTCAAACGAAATTTTTCAATATAACAGTCACGGTTGAGATGAGTTCAAAAGCCAGATAATCTTTTCCTAGTCGACTTTTTTTTTTCCAACTTTTACTCTATCTCATATTTTTCTAGTTAAAAAAAATTAGGACTATAACTCACAATTTATGCTAGAATTTGTTTGAATATTATTAATCGAATATTGTCTTTTCAGCGGCCATCCCCAAAACCTTAATCTAAATATGTGGGGTATCTTATCTTTTCAAAGAACAAATCCGTTGTATTTGCAATGTATTAAGGGACTATAAATTCATAAGGGACTGCAGGCACGACATGGCCTAAATTGTGCCGATGTGCCTCAAATCAACAAATCAACAAATCAACTATAAATTCATATTAGAATATTTTTCTCATTATTCAAAAGGCACTTTATAATAGAATGAATAATGAGGTCAGGAGAATGCGTTACTGCAGTGAAGAATGACAGAAAACGCTTTTAGCGTCGAGGCTTCGCCCCAAACCTCACTGATGAATTATTAGCTGTAGAAGTCAGGAGAATGCGTTACTGCAGTGAAGAATGCCAGAAAACGCTTTTAGCGTTGAGGCTTCGCCCCGAACCTCATTGATGAATAATAAGCTGTAGATGTCAGGAGAATGCGTTTCTGCAGTGAAGAATGCAAGAAGACGCTTTTAAAGTCGGGGCTTCGCCCCGAACCCCACTAATAATTAATGATTTGTAGATGTCAGGAGAATGCGTTTCAGCCGTGAAAATGCAAGAAAACGCTTTTGGCGTTGGGGCTTCGCCCCGAATCCCACTGATAAATAATGAGCTGTAGATGTCAGGAGAAAACGTTTCTGCAGTGAAAAATGCAAGAAAACGCTTTTGGCGTCGGGGCTTCGCACCGAACCCCACTAATAAGTAATGAGCTTTAGATGTCAGGAGAATGCGTTTCTGCAGTGAAAAATGCAAGAAAACACTTTTGGGTGTCGGAGCTTCGCCCCGATCCCCACTGAAGAAGCTTACAGCGCTCTCCCAGACCCCCAAGCTTGCAAGAGAAAGGCCTCAACATGGCTGTTTTTTTTTCTGTCTTTTTTTCGCCGAAGATTGAGAAACAGTCTTATTTTTTATTCTCATATATCGAATATATATATATATATATGTATATATATATATATATATATATATATATATATATATATATATATATATATATATATATATATGCTGTACGCACGTTTATGCATAGGGTTAGGGTTTACTGGGCGTTAGGGTTAGGGTTTGGAAAAAAATCGCCCCCCCCCACTCCAAAGTTCTGGATCCGCCAGTGGTTACAGGGCTACTTGCCCTCTCGACTAAGATAACACAGTGGTCATTCTCACGAATCAAAACATTGAGGAGTCATTCTCAACAAAGGTCAGATTGGAGTTAGTCAGACACAGTCACAATTAATAAATAGACTTTAAAAAAATATGAAGATAAACTTTATAGATGACATTGGCCCATGATTGGCAAAATGATTTCGTTTTTAAATTTACTGGTCCCCGAATTTAGGGTGAAATTATTCTACAATATTTCAATGTTTTTGTTACTATAATTAGAAGTTCATATACAATGTACCAATGTTATATATTAGTTAGGGAGGGATTTTATACATTGGAATTGTGACTATAAAAAGGTCATGGAGTTTAAAGAAGCACAAAAGAAAAAAAAATGCGTGTTAAATAATTAAGACTGATCATTAGTCTGTGTACTAGTGACGGACAGTCTAAGAATCACATGTTCGGGACAGTCTAAGAATCCCATGTTCGGGACAGTCCAAGTATCACATGTTCGGGACAGTCTAAGAATCACTTGTTCGGGACAGTCTAATAATCACTTGTTCGGGACAGTCTAAGAATCACATGTTCGGGACAGTCTAAGAATCACATGTTCGGGACAGTCTAATAATCACCAGTTTCGGGACAGTCCAAGTATCACATGTTCGGGACAGTCTAAGAATCACTTGTTCGGGACAGTCTAATAATCACATGTTCGGGACAGTCTAAGAACCACATGTTCGGGACAGTCCAAGAATCACAAGTTAGGGACAGTCTAAGAATCACATGTTTTCAAAGTGTTGCAATGCATTTATCAGACTAAAGATAGTATGCATACATTGAACGCAAGTGTCGGTCAATACTTTTTTTCCATAGTTAAAAATGATTGTGATGACGGAAACACGAAAGCTGACTCCTCCATTTGTTAGTCCCTTTTTTATGTACTACTATACTATATGTAACTAGATGTCATTAGGATGCACTTTAGATATCAACAAGTTCTTTTAACACTTGATTTTGAAAAGGGCCGCTACTTGAGCTGATATGAAATTTAAATCAAGCGATCGGTTTGGTATATACATTTTAAGTTTTATGTTACATGTATTAGCATGCGTGATCTATTGTGTTGGCGCGATCTGAAAGTTTATTGGCAGTGCTTTGTTCAGGGGGATTGAATAGCTCAAGGCAGTTTGTCAAATAGAGATCCCTTTCCAGACCTTGAGGTCTATAGGTGTCACCAATAGGTGATGTAACACACGGTTAATGAGGGTGTCATGTCACCAGCGAAACGACAAACCGTCTTCACATTTCCCCAACTAATGTCAGGTAGGCCTACCCATTAGAGCTGGGTGGACTCAGAGGCGTCCTAAAAATAGCGAAATTAAAAATCCCAGTTTTCACCAGGATTTTAATACAGGACCCTCCGGTTTGGAAGTCAAGCTCTTTTCCACTCAGCCATCGCGCCTCGCCAGCTTGCAAAGACTTATGCTAATATCTGTAGCTAATAAGTTTCGCCATACTGAACTTTTGCATTTCTTTATGTCCTATTTAGGTTGTTGGCTGTCGGGATGGTATCAGAATAGAGCCAGTTAAAACAATGTTTAAGGAGACCTCTATTCTTGGGGTCGCCCTCTTGACTGCATCAGATGTAAGTAGCCTACAAATCAAGTCAGTGTTTCTCAAACCTTTTCCTTAACGGAACACTTCGCACATTCTAAGTATTCAACGGAACACTTTACTTATTTTTTTAGAGAGATTAAATTCACTTGGTGGCTTACTAATTAATTATTTCAGTAGTTCTTGGAACACATATTCAGGCCTCGAGAAACACCGCTTTAAGTTACTGATCATTTTTTTTTTTTGATGTCTTGTATGAGGATGTTTCATTAATTCAATTCACAAGATTTAATAATTCTCTAGTTTAAAAGATCCTAAAAGTTTAAAAGCTCCTAAAAGTTAAAAATCTCGTTAAAGTTTAAAAGATCCTAAAACTTGTTTCTTTGTTTGATTACAATAAATAAGTCAAACACAAGGCCAAACTTTAAACTAATCTTTACAAGTTTGGACCTACATATTTTGCCACACCCAAGGCAAGCATAACCATTGTTTGCCGGTTGTTGATTAAGATTTTCTTTTCGCCATCTGCGTCTGTCCTCGGCAGCGGATTTTCTTTTGGTGTCAAATGTGTATCCCGCGGCCTTTGTGAGTGAACTCCAGCTGTCTCGTGCTGA
Organism: Biomphalaria glabrata; assembly: GCF_947242115.1. Taxonomy (NCBI): domain Eukaryota; kingdom Metazoa; phylum Mollusca; class Gastropoda; family Planorbidae; genus Biomphalaria; species Biomphalaria glabrata. The sequence goes on from NC_074726.1 coordinate 21,540,222, forward strand.
AGCCCCATGCAACCAGATGCTCTCTTCTATGTAAGCTGAGACAAGTTGGCGCCTAAGCTGGTCTCTAAAGCGTTTCTGTGGGGCACCTCTGTCACGTCGACCTCCTTTTAGCTCACCAAAAAAGACTGCTTTTTGCCCTGCCCAGCGTAACTGTCCAACCATAAGAAGTCTCTCTATACTGTCCATACCAGCGTTCGCAAGGACATCGCTGTTTGTAGTGCTGTCTTGCCACCGTATGTCCATGATGGAGTTTAAGCATCTTTGGTGAAAGCGCTCAAGTAGTTTAAGTTGCTTTCTGTATACTTACTTACTTACTTAGGTCCTCCCGCGCCGTTCGGCGCATTGGGCGGCAAGCTGTCTCCATAATGATCTGTCACTGGCAATGTCTGAAGCCTCCTCCCACCTGGTGTCCACTGTTCTGAGGTCCTCCATGAAGGTGTGTCGCCAGGTAATACGAGGACGTCCCTGTTTGCTTTTTCCTCGTTTTGGCTTCCATGTTATCGCAACTCTTGGTGTGCGTAGTTCATTTTGACGTAGAACATGTCCCGCAAACCTCATGCGACGCTCAGTCACAACCTCACTAAGTGTTCGACTCCCAGTTCGGCATAGGATTTCCTTGTTTGAGATCCGGTCTGTGTAACTGACTCCCAAAATCCGTCTCAGCCATCTCTGTTGAGCCACATTTAGTCTTTTCTCAATTTTGACAGATGACTTCCACGTCTCACATGCATATGTAGCAGTTGGAATGATGATTGTGTTGAGAAGGTGTATTTTTGTCTCGAGTCCAATGGCTTGGCTAGTCCAAATAGGCTGTAGCCTTTGGAAAATGCTCCCTGCCTTTCCTATTCGGCACGCTACATCATGGTAAGCATCTCCATCATTTGTTATGATGCTGCCAAGGTACGTGAACTTGTCCAGCTCTTCAAGCTTTGACTCGCCAAGTCTGACGGGGACACCCTTTGCCTTATATCCCACTCGCATAATTTTAGTCTTATCGAAGTTTATGCGGAAGCCAAATTTGGCTGCCTCTCTGTCTAGGCTCTCAGTCTGTAGATGAAAGGCTCAGAGAAGAACTAGCAGGTTTCCGAAGAGGCAGATCATGTACAGAGCAGATTTTCGTTTTACGAAATATCATAGAACAAAGTCTTGAGTACCAACAACGGCTAACGATCAGTTTCGTGGACTTCAAAAAAGCGTTTGATAGTGTCCACCGAGAATCACTATGGAAAATAGTTAGAGAATACGGTATCCCAGAAAAATTCGTCCAGATCCTACGACACCTTTACAGTCAGTCTAGTTGCTGCATTAAAACAGAAGAGGGAACAACAGAGTTTTTTTACAATCGAGACAGGTGTGAGACAGGGGTGCTTTCTGAATAATACCCATATAAAAATATCTATACAAATATCTCATCACATCGCCTTGAGCCTACATCATGTTTGTTAACAGCGCTCTATAAATTAATTTATTATTATGATTAAATAATATTTTTACAGGAAGAATGGCAAGAAATTAAAAATGGCGTCGAAAATCTTCAAAAGAAAGGAAAAGTTCAACCAATTGTCTCCCGTGAATACAAGCTAAGTGAAGTTGCACAAGCTTTTACAGAGATCCTGAAAAATTCTGGCACACTTGGCAAGTTTGTTTTAGACACGAGTAAATAGTGATGTTGCCACATTGGCTCAGCATATAATATATCATTTATAATTTTATGTTCCTGCACCTACTTATATGTAAATTTTTTTTGTACATAATGTGATTCAGATTTTTTTTTAAAGAGCACACACGGCCCCAATCATGGTCCCAATGTAATTTAAGCACTTTTTCATGTTAAAATAAAATGTCAATAAATACGTTTATTGAACACAATTTGGTTTTTAAATGTTAATTGTTTGACTCTTTTCTAGCGTCCCTTAAAGGGGAATGGTGTGTGATATAAAATAGAATTGTCTGTGTCACGTCTGTGTGTGTGGTCTGTCTGTCCGATTTAGATCGCAAAAACTAGAAAAGATATTAAAAATACAATATCATGAAATTTTAGATCTTTCAAAGTTTTTTTTTCCTTTTCTGAAAGCGAAATATTTTATATCTATAATGAACTATGCACGAAGTTTTTTCATTAAAAACACACCATTTTTTCAAGTATTCAACATTAAAAGTAAAAAAAAATACAATAAACAGGGAAGACTACATTAATATCGAAAGTAATTTTCGTAAATTTAAACAATTATGCACATTGTTATTTCTAAAATAGTATTATAAATATTTTCGTATTTAGTGTTTTCTTTTTACAAGTTACTTCAATTATAAATTAAGTTTTTACCATTGTTTTAAAGTATTTCGAAGAGTCAAATATATACATTTTAAAAATTAGTCAGCAGTTTTTCATCTAATACAACTGGACTGCAGTGCATAATTCTTGCAATACACTTTGACATTAAACCAAAGCGAACAGTTTGTCGAGGCCTTGGATGAGAGAGTGGACCTTAACTAAACCATCAAACACGAGAAAGGCTTCGGGAGTTAACCATGTGGAAAACTGACGACCTGGTGTCACGTGCCTTGCAGCATACAGTGCTACACCGTGACCTCTATAGCGAAGGTTCACCCTTGCAGAGCCTGCACTCCGCTGACCTCAAACTGTATTTTTTTGTTGGAGAATATTATATTATCTTCTTATCTTATATAATACAGACGTTACTTTAAAAAAGAAGATCATCTACGTTGAGTTGGAAAAAGAGGGAAGGGGCTGGGGGCTCTGTGCGGGCGACATCGGTATGACCCAAACTAATGCCCAGGCTTTCAATTCTTTTCTATGCAATAAACCAAGTGACGACCCAAACTAATGCCCAGGCTTTCAATTCTTTTCTATGCAATAAACCAAGTGACGACCCAAACTAATGCCCAGGCTTTCAATTCTTTTCTATGCAATAAACCAAGTGACGACCAGAGGAGGCTGACAGCATACCTTTCATCACGTGATTGAAATGCAAACGTAGCTTAATGTTTTAATGTAAACATCACTGACCTATAAAATGGTTCTAATGACGTAGACCAGGGGTTCTCAACCTGTGGGTCGCGACCCCCTTGTGAGTCGATTGACGATTTGCCAGGGGTCGCCTAAGACCATCGAAAATATGGATTGTTATTGTCTACATAGCTACATAGAGCAGGATGCCAGGACATCCGCTCTGTTATCAGCAGCAGACGCCTTGGCTGGCTTGGCCACGTTCGTAGAATGCCAGTAGGTCGACTTCCACGGGACATCCTGTATGGCGATCTAATAGAAGGCAGGAGAGCCGCTGGTCGCCCACTTTTCCGTTATACGGATGTATGCAAACGCGACATGAAGCTCTTCAAAATCGACACTGGCAACTGGGAAGAGGTGGCACTGGACAGATCCACATGGAGAGAGAGCATAAAGGAAGGGTCACAGATTGCACATGTCATACACAACAGAAGCAGAAAGAAGGGTGAAAATGCAACGGCGCCTGGTGATTATATATGCCCAACCTGCGATCGCAGCTGTGTATCAAGGATTGGCCTCTTTAGTCACACAAGAAGCTGCAAAGGGAAAAGATCGTCTCTCGAGACGTAAAATGCCACACTTTTCTATTGCTGTGTGTGTGTGTGGGGGGGGGGGAGGGTCGCAGAATGGGGGATTTTAAAAAGGGGTCGCCGAGCTTGTAAGGTTGAGAACCGCTGACGTAGACGATGATGATGTGTTGTTATCCAAATGATAATAAATGAACTAATAAAGCCATCAAAACGGTTATATATATATATCCCCATATTGTGACCATAGTAATTATATTGGCATGATGATTTCGCTGGCAACTTAACCAATTTAATTTGAAAAAAAAAATACTATTATTTATAATTTAAACATCTATTCGGAATCTATTCCTTAATCTTAATAGAAATTAAAACAGATTTGCCCCATATGGGCCGGAATCAGGGTCACTTCTGCATATTTTTAACCATGACGTGTTGTTGTTTTTTTTAATTGGCTGTCTAAACCACGTGATGAGAATATGAGTTTTTCATTTTTTTTTATTGATCTAGAATTCTAGATGGATCTTGCTTCTAAGTCCATGTTTCCTACTCGTCCGTAACACGGAAATGTTATTTCACTAAGACTTTAAGTAATCTTATGAGTTAGCCTGTTATAAATAAATTGAAGAAAAACGTTGTTTCATTGTTTTCCATAAATATTGGACACATTCAACTTTGAGTACTAGTACCTATGTGAAAAATCAAAAAAATCAAAGGGAGATCATTTAGTAAATTAAGGTTACTCATTTATGGGTTTAGAAGAAAAGTAATTACCTCTCTTTGTAAAATATCAAGGGATTAAAAATATATTAAAATTCAATTTAAATAAATTAATAATAATAAATCAAATAAACAAAAGTAAATTCCAAATAATTTCACTTGAATATGTATCCAACCAAATCATTTCACATATGGATCTAGCCAAATAATTTCAAGTAGATATTCAGAAGAGATCTAGCTTTTTTTTTTTTTTTTTTTTTTTTTTAACAATCCATAAACTTCTACTCACTAGTGTATTACATTAAAAACAATATGTAGAACAGTCACAAGCATTGTATAATATGTTTTAAGGAAATTGAGAGGATGTGAATCCGTAATTTTTTTTTGGCGTATTTATTGTTAGAATGTAAGACAAAATGTTTATAATGAAAAAAAAAGTGTGTGTCCATCTGTGTGCTACCGAAAAGATGTATGCGTCTATTTATGTGTTTGTATGTGTGCGTCTAAAGCATGAAGAAGCAAAGACCATGACAGATTGAATTAAAGGAAAGCCTAGAAGTGAGGAAGCTTTTTTTTGACCACCAGTACTTCAGAATTCAATTGGAGGTTATTAACAAGCAAAATAAAATAAAAATTAATTTTAAAAACTTATATTAGTTTGGATCAGTCATGTCATTATTTTTGTTATAAGCCTCAGTCGACAATCTCTAAAGGAGACTAATTCAGCTTATACCACCACTTCTGTCATGTACTATTTATTTCCCTTGGAAAGGGGACTATTTCAGCTTAAACCACCACTTCAGTCAAGTACTATTTCTTTCCCATCTTTGAGATACCAAAAAATAATTTATTACCAATAGTTAATTAACCAATTGGTTTTTAATTGATTATTGTGTTGTCAGGTAAAAGAAATAATTGTGCAGAAGTTCAGCTTGATCCGAGATTGGGTGTCGGAGAAATAACGTGTACAAACTTTTGTCCAGACAGACAGACAGAGTGAGTTGATGTAAACCTTGTAAAAAGTAGTACACGCTCACCAGGGCTCCAATCAACATTTCTCCTCTCTTTGTCTATATTTCGAAAACCCTGCACTGTTCACACTGGGACAAGCATTGCATTGGGTGTAAGTGGTGGCAGGCAATCATGCCTAAATGAACATTTTCTACGTGAGAGAGAAACTGTTAAGACCCGTACACATTCAATGCGGACCCTTGGGCAGACATATCGGGTGCCGCTTCTGAGTTTATGTGATAACATACTCTCTTTGTAAAATTGTAATCATGTGGCCTCTATTTTTCTCTCTCTTCTGTCTCTGCCGTTTCACTCTGCTTCTATGTGTCTCACTAATACTTGCTCTATTACTAAATGTTTCTTTCCTTCTGTTCCTTCTCGCTAGAATGTACTTCTGTCCACATTATAAGAGTGATAGGGTTCAGGACTCTCCTATTACCTTTACATTCCAGTTTATCCGTCTGCTGTCAGCCCATACACTGACTCTCTTGTCGGTAATGTAATTAAAACTAGATACATGACAACAACAGAAACCCATGCACTAGAAAACGTCTGCAAGGCAGTAACGATTACACATAGCCTGTAGATCTAGACCAGCGTTTCTCAAACTGTGTGTCGCGTCGCTCCTAGAGGCGCGAGGTCCTTTCAAGGGAGGCGGGAGATCCTAACAAAAAAAAAAAGGGTATAGACGAAGCCGGTTTTTTTTTTATCCAGGGGCATAAGCAATTTGAATTTTCATTGCAGTGATGAATCCATGTTTGAATATTAACCGAGTAAAATGAAATTCTTAGGCCTAAAAAGGTTTTCTTTCATCTTGTAATAAGGAGCTTATAAAATGTCTACCGTTTTCATGAGTGGCGTCAGCGACAATGTTTTGTACAATTGTACAAAGGTTTTACCGCTAACGCAACTTTTCTCGACTTGCTTATGTCAGAATGATCAAAGTTCTTCTGACTGGTGTATATTGTTATGACTATTATGCGTCAGATATAAAAAGGTTCGCGGTAAGACGTCTCACTCTATACGAATGCTTATAATAACCTACATTTTTCACACATACATCTAATAATATACCCTGACTATACCCCCCCCCCTTCTCCCTGACTATACCCCCCCCCTTCTCCCTTCATCATAAAATGGAGTCAGACATAACTATACATTAGATCTACATGGTGACAGCTTATTTACTTTTTTTTTCTTCAAATTTTCACGTCGCAAAAAAATGTTGCCAAAAAAAAAAAAGAAAGAAAGGATTCATTTACAAACCACGCATTGTGCTATTAGATTCAAGATCTAGTGAGTATGTTGGCGCAGGTCCACGCATTGTGCTATTAGATTCAAGATCTAGTGAGTATGTTGGCTCAGGTCCACGCATTGTGCTATTAGATTCAAGATCTAGTGAGTATGTTGGCTCAGGTCCGAGTCTTAGTGTGATACTGGAAACTTAATCAGTGTAACAGGACATTTATCTTATCATTTACTCAGCGGTCAGATATTTAGGTCATCGGAGTGTTTTCCTTGACATTTCTCATTTCCTTACAAGACGTCCCCATATAGAGTTGTTTTACAGACCTATGGCTGAAGAAAAAGTTACAAATTGTGGTACAGTGGTGTAAATGTAGGCTAGCAATGAAAAACAAAATCCTATTTATGAGTCGCTTTTGTTTAACCAGCTTTTGGAATTTTCCATATTTTTGGAATAGAATATTTCAAAGTGTTTTTTTTGCTGTAGATCAGTGATACCCCAAATACGGCCCTAGGGCCACATCCGGCCCTTAACGTGGCTTCATCCGGCTCGCCGAAACCTCAGCACTACGTGTGTAGAAAATCCCCATCTCCATGAAAAGTTTGAGGGTTCTCACGTTTTCACAGATGGTTTGACATTATGAACTTTAATATTTCAGCGTTTATGAAATGGGAGAGCCGAAGAAACTGCATGTGGACTCTGAATTTAGAATCTAGCAGGACAAGTGAACGGATCTTTACTTATTTGTGGAACATGATAATAAGCCATTATATTTTTTTATAATGAAAGTGTGGCTGTTTAAATAAAACAATAACTTATAATAAATGGCATTTATCAAACAAAAATAACAACATTTTTGGTTTGAACCGCGAATAAAAGATTGTTTAACTTTGCCTAGAGATTAGAGGATCGATTAGAATATTTACCAAAAAAAGAGACAAGAAAATGACTCAGTGGTAAAGCTAGCTACAATGTAGCTCACATTTTAAGTAGAGAAATGAAGTCATTTTCAGAAGCGTAAAAAAAAAGAGATTACTTTCAGATATTCCATTAATGAATGTAAGTACTAGTTTCACAGGTTTCTGATAAAATTGTTTCAGGTCAATTTCATTTCATTTTTTGTACATTTTCGGTCATGTGGCCCAAGACACAAGTGGGAAAAATATTTTGGCCCGCAGATCAACTTGGGTTGGGCATCACTGCTCTAGACCATAAGAATGTCCAAAAAAAAAACATGCTTCTAGTCATTGGTCCCAATACAAATAAGCACCTAGTGGTCAATGGTTCCATGCTCCATCTAGCCCCGCCCCACCCGTGTTCACTAACAAGTTCAACAGAGCCGACACAGACAGCCGTTAGGCATGTATTAGACAAACAATGGCTCTCTCTAATTGTGTCTCTCTCATTATGACAAGTGGACAACATGAATTCTCTACATACAGGGCCGGTCCTAGCAATTGCGGGGCCCTATGCGAAACGGATTACGCGGGGCCTAGTCTGGGTAGGGATAATCATAAAGTGAACATTAAGATATTGTATTAGAAAATACATTCGTCTTTACAAAAAAAAAAAATTTTAATGAAAGCTGACAATGCAGTTTTTATTTTTATCGCGAATAGGATTGGCACCCCAAAATGAACATTTTGTCTATTTTTCAAGAAATGTTTATAAGTTTTCAGAAGATTTTTTTATTTCAGGAAATTTTCACAACTTTTTGTATATTTTGCAATTACAGGAGATTTCCACTAGCCCTGGGATAATCATGAAGCCGCGCAAAACATGTTATTATGTATAAGTTATAATGTTTTAATTTTAATAATTTACACCTAGAATTACCGCGGGGCCTTTGAAACTGCGGGGCCTAAGTCCGCCCTGTCTACATATAGAGGCACAGAAAAGCACACTCTTAACCACGACAACAAAATACTTTATCGTTCATCCCTAGTTTTAAACACGACATTCATCAAACAAGACATTCATCAAACACGACCAGGGGTGGACTGGCTATATGGGCAAACGGGCAAATGCCCAGTGGGCCGGCACGAAATGGGCCGGTCTGGTCGCAACCAAAGAAACATTTTTTTTTCAATGCAGACAACCTTAAAAAAAATTGACAGCAGTAAGTCACAGATGCCCGAAAACGTTTTCTTGTTGTTGTTTTTTTTTTATTAGCCTAAATTTTTTAAACAAAAAATTCAACAAGAATAAAAAAAAATGTACACTATACATTGTATTTATTATCATTTGCAAAACGTTAGACCGTACTTTATGCTTTGCACGAGCGGCATGGACTTCAACACTGTTATGATGTCTTCGAGGTTGTGTTTGGCCTAATCATTTTGCTGGTCGGCCTGGACGTTTGATAGCACTCCCATTTGTCCCATTTAATGAGGAATGCAGTATTACCCATGACGACGCAGCCCCAGCCGTGACCTACATATTTTGCCATACTGAGAGAAGCATAACTAATATCCGCCGTTGGTCGATTAAGATTTTTTTTTCTCCGCCTGCGTCTGTCATCGGCAGCGGATTTTTTTTCGGTCTTAAATGTGTATCGCGCGGCCTTGGGGTGTAACCTCCAGCTTAGTATGAAGTCATCAATGACGGAAATTATTATAATAATTATAACAATTTACATAGCGCTGTCACATCCGATTTATATGAAAGGAGATTTATATTAATATTTTAAATAATGGGTCATGATATATTCATATACAATTCGAGTTATTGATAATGTATTAGGACGAAGCAAGAGCTTTCACATTAAGTAAGTGCCTCTCCAACTGTTCTGCATTCTCTAATCTTTTAATGGAATGGGTTGAATGAGTCAGCCAGGAAAACCAAAGACTTAGCATAGTTTAAGTTACAGATCAACATACATGGCTATATTAACACAGGAAATGCGTAGGACGTAATTATCTTTTTTTTTTTTTGAAGAAACGTCTGAAATCTATAAGTAATATCAAAAAGTTTCAAACTCATTAAGGCAGCTATTGTAGTGTTTATACTTTCCACACTAGATGCATGTATAAATAAAATACATTATGTACTCTTACGAAACATACATCCAGTTTTCGATACGTTATCAAACTTTATATATTTTGAAGAGAAGTAGGCTTACACCAATAGTATAACACATGGGCGTAGCCGGGAGGGGACGGAAGTTCAAACCATCACTTGCCTCAGACCTCTTTGTCTGAAAGGGAAACTTTACTTACTGCTCCAGTGCAGCCAAATTAAGCAAACCACAGTCACCAAATTTCTTGAGCGTAGCCGAAAGGGTTTTGTGGTTACCCCTCTTCTCAATACAAAAACTAAAGCAAAACTATAGTTACCATTTTCTACTAGTCGCTGGACTCCATTAATTAAGTGCAGTGATTAGCAGATTTGGTTTTTGAATTTTTTAGCGGAAGAGTAGCAGGCTAATTGCACTGTAGAGACCTCAGAATATGTATTTTGTAAAGCTTAAAATAACGGAAATAATGCTTGAATCCGGAGCTTCGCCCTGGACCCCGCTGGGGGAGCTCACAGCGCTCCCCTAGACTCCCTAGCTGTCCTTGGTTGTGTGTAGGCCTACTGTCTTTCCTCTAATTAAAGGAAGAGAGTATTATAGGGTAGAAAAAAAACTTTTAAAATAATGAAAGGTCAGATTGTAATGAACATTAATTATACACACACACACACTCATATATATATATATAGGCCTATTTATATATATATTGCTGAAAAGGGGGGGGGTAAAAAAAATCCCCTCCACACCGAAAAAATCCTGGCTCCACTCATGATATGACATGCCATGTGTGGGCCGGTTTATATGGTATTGCCCGGGCCGATTTTGATACCTAGTCCGCCCCTGAACACGACATTCATCTATTTTTTTTCTTTTATCTCCAATCCAACAATACTAATTTTTTTATTTACATAACTTGAAAACAAAGCGAAGGTAATTACTGAATAAAAACGCAATCTACTCCTGAATATTATGACATATTACCCAGAGTAATAATTTTTATTTTCTTGAAACCTTTTAGAATTCTAGAGAATGTTTTCTTTAACCCCTGTTTCATTAGAATCGATAATATAAAATATAATAAATATGTAATATGTAGACACAAAAAAAATCTAAAATGATTCATTTTTAAAATATGTGCATTTTGTATAGATTATCTGTGGGTACATTGAACCTCTGATATTGTCTACGGCCCACATAAAGTGCTCTGTCGGGACGCTAGTGTCCCGCTGTCAGTAATTTGTCCATTTCTGGTGTAGAAAATTTACATGGTTTAAAAAAAGTGGCAATCATTTAATTTTTAACCTCTTGAGTGAAGAATGCTTTATGCAGTCCACATTAAGTAAATGGCTGCCACATTTACAGTGGTATTGTTTGTAAAATCTCAAAGGAATTAATTCTTCGTACTATTTATTTTACTTATTTAAGGTTTATCGCTGTTAAACTCTAACAAACTAAAAATATATTACATAACATATTATAGAATCAGTATTATTCATAGTTCTTATACAACGATTTAGATTTGTTTTAAAGACAATCATGTTAATTAAAAAATATTAATTTTTCTATCTTATTTTAATTGCAACAGAATATTTTCATTATTTCTATTTTTGGTTTACAGAGTAATCTGCTCCTCTCTTATAAATATCTAATTAGGTTAAAAAAAAACAACTTATGTGAAGACGGATGTAATAACATTGTGACTCTAAAAGTACTTGTTGTTTATTAGAACTAGTAAAAAGAAGACTAATCAATTTTTTAAAATTCATTAGTAGTGTAAAATGAGTAAAAATTACAAAGAAGCTTAAAATAGAACGTGAAACATTTTTTTCAGTCAAGGAAGAGATAAATTAAGAATGAAAACAGAAGCAGAGCGAAATATTTTTAAAAGTTGATACCAAAAAAAAAAAAAAAGGAATAAATGATGAAATAATGTGTAAAAATTAATAAAAATAAAGAATAATAATACTTATATTAATATTATAATATATAAATGTTTAAAGTTATGCTAAGGTAAAAAAAAAGAGCTCATGATGGTTACATAATAAAGTCATGAAGTTATGTTAAATTCATAATAATTCGTAATAAATTGTATCAATGTGAAGATAAAGTCATGCTGAATTAATAATTAAGTCATGATAATACAGAATGTAAATTATTGAAAACAATTTTTTTTTTTACCATTACACATTGTTACTGATTGTCGGTCATTTCGACTTCATATTTGTTTGAATGAATCAATTATAAAATATTGGATTTCATTATCGCTCAAAACATGAACGCATAAATTCATAATATGAAGACAGTGGGGTACCGCCATCTTGGATTTTATAAATTCGACTTTGTCCTCTCAAATCTACTTCATTCCTTTCATTCTTGAAGACAATCAGAGGATTATTTGCAACAAACATCCGTTTTCCTACAGAGGTTGGTAGCGGATGCTAACTTTTACAAAGCCCAATGTCGAAACTCTGTAGGTCTGTAAGTCTTGCTCAACTCTCATGTCTCTAACTGTGTAGATCCTATTCAAAATGTTATCAGATAAACAATTAGACACCATATAGAACATTACTACCGAAGACAGGCGTAGAGCCGTAAACATTTTTTTTTTCTACAGAACAGGATTTGGCCTGTGTTATATGTGGCAAAATATGTAGTTCACAGCTAGGGCTAGCCAAGGGAAATACTGGACTCCACCTAAATGTTCACATAAGTGTCACGCTTGACGACACACAATAACAGCTGACCAGTAAGGAATATATATATATATATAAAGGAAGGTACAAGAAAACAAATCAAATTTTAAATCTTTAATTTCAATACATTTTAAAATCAATGTCAGGAATGTTAAAGTTTGGAATATAAATATATAACAAATGAATACAACACAAAAATAGGATGATTTACATTGTGTCCACATTTATCGTATACTACAGGACCCAGTAACGCATTCAGACACATGAAGTTTGCATTATATTATACAAGAGTATAGATCACAATACATTTAATGTTGCATAGAAATAACAATATGTAATAGACTTCACATGAAAACAATGTACAGACCTACTAGCACAATGAAACAACGTCTTTTGTACATTGAATTGAACGTGTCACGTAAAACAAACATAGCAACAACTTACATTGGTATAATGTTTGGAAGAACATATATAAATGCTTGATAAATATTTTTAAAAAATATGATAGAAGAAATAGGTCTCAGTAGAGCGGCTTACTAACATTGAACTGTCTTGCGTTATGACTTCTGACCACAGTTGGCAAGAGTGTCTACATATTTTAAATAATGTTTACTATTGAATTTGGAATAAGTAAGACGAACATTTATCTAGCAGCAATGAGCTGTCACGTTTCATTAAAGCATGAAATATTTGTACTTCCGTTAAAGGCTTGAATACTCGATAAATAGTTAGGACAAAGTCACTTCTGCTTGGACTTAAGTGTTTGGCTAGAATCCTTCATCTTTCGGCGAGTGATATGAGATAGAACCATGTCAGAGAGTCAACAGGTTCTCCATTCAACCTCGTAGACATCAAAATCTACATCAGCATTTTTTTTAATGGAATTAAGTTTCATTCGTGGTTCATTTCCTAGGCATACTTTATGTGGCCATGAAGACTTAACAATTGAGAACCACTCACAGTGTTTATTGCCAACTGGAAATGTATTTTTTGTTTACAAATGAAACAAATGTTACAAAGTATATAACTTATATCAGAATACAGGTACTCGTCATTAAGCATAACAGAAACAAAGTCCCATGCAGTAAAACAATACTGAGTAGGATCACACTTAATCCTTTACTTTTGTTTCTGTTATGCTAGGTGTAGAGTTACATACAATGTTTTTAACGTTAATATTAACCTCTTGCTATAAAAGCACGTCTAACCTTATTTGTCCCCATGTAATATCACTATACAGATTTAGTGAGAAATGCCATTACTCCCCCCCCCCCAAAAAAAAAAAAATTACCGTTGACAGGTGCAAACGACAAAGATTTTCAATTGTTAAATACCGAATTCTTCTGTGTCAGAGGACAGAAACCATGAGTCAAGGATGGTACTTCATAACCAAGTCAAACCCTGCTATTGTTTTTAAATCTTAGAGCTAGAGAATAAATCAGTTTCCCAAATCAAAGGTCTTAAAACAAATCGAACGAAATAGGCACTGAGTCTTTGTCATCGACCCAGGCTCCGACCAATGGTAATCATGTATTCACTTTGACAGAGTTTTATTTATGACATTTAGACAACAAAGCTTAAAATGGCAGACAATATTGAAACTTTCAACATGATCATGAATAGTACGAAAATAAAAAATAAAACACGAAATTTCCAAACAATTAGTAGTACTGGAAGACATCAAAGGGATTCAAAGTTTTAGAAAATATAAATGAAAGACTTTAAAGGACTACACAACTAATACTTATCTAGATAGCACAAAACGCCTATATTGGCAGCATCGATCTAACACAATGGAGGTATTACATTTCTCAAAACGCGCGGATATTATTGCATCTTTATTTTATGTTCGGAAACAGAGAAATAAATCGTTTGATCCAATTTAACAATAATCTGAATCTAGATCTTAACAACTCATCCTGGGCATGCAAGATGTGATAGGACTGGAAATTGAGATCCTAGACAAACTTCTGATGTTCCACAAATAGGACATGGGAAACGGATCCAATTAAGTAAGATCTAAAATATGAATTCGTAGGTACCTACTTTTTACCCAACTTTTTTCTGACACTTATACAAAGTAAAATTAATAACATCATAACGGTGATTCTCAAACTTTTTTCATTTACAGAGCACTTACCACTTTGTGAGTGTGAACGGTCCTCATTTAGCTATTATACAGAGAGATTAAGTCACGTGGTAGCCTACTAGTAAATTTTTCCAGTAGTTCGTGGAACATCTATTCAGGCCTCGAGGAACACTAAGGTTTCGCAGAACCCAGATCGGGAAATTCTGAACATTTATGAGTAGTAATTGTTTTTCATTTGGTCCTACCCTATTATAACCCTCATTTTTATCCTAATCACTAAACCTAACCCTAATCCTACCCCATAATCCTAATCCTTAACCCTAACCGCCGTCCTCATCTTTAACGGTATGAATATTACGTGAAGTAAAATGCGAATTACGCACATTAACGGATCAAATCAGTTTATCTGCAGAGCTTCAGCGGTTATATGTCTAGACAACATTTAGAAATCAGTACTTACATTAATGGTATATAAATAATATATGCATGGTCTATTTTACATCGATTTCATGTTTAAAAAGAAGTATCACAAAAAATAACCTTATTATATAATTCCTACAGTAACCTTATTATATGATTCCTACAAGCAAAATGAAGATTATAATAAGTATATTAATTATGGAGAATACGAGAATATGGCAAGCCAATAAAATAATAGGGAAAGAAAAAAAAAAGGGGAGAGGAGATACATATAACCGTGTTCATAGTTTCGGGTAATTTGCATAATAAAAATAAGTTCACGAGAAGTGGCAGTTTCATTTTTTAGCGTTTGGAAAAATGTGGAGATGTGTGCACCCCAGGGTGCGTGTGTGGTATTGTGTGTTGACGAGTATATTGATACCTTGCACACGATGAGAAACTAGAAAAACAAGACGTGACAAGGGAGGCTATTAGGGAGAGCCAACATTATATCAGTTCTGTGTGTCTGTATACGTGTGGGCTTGTTTGTTCACCGATTGTGCTATGAGAGAGCTAAGAGCCATAACCCACTAACGTTGTAGGAAGATATAACGTTTACATGACCAAGGTCTGTCTAGAAATTGAATGTACTTTTTTTTTCCACATTTACAAAACCACGTATCAGATTCTGAGATTTGTAGATCAACTTTACAAAAGTAAGCTAGTTCTAGATGTACAACATGTACCCATTGAGGATGATTTTCTAGGTTTCTAACGGATATTGACGTGAATAAAAGACTAAACTTGGTAAAAGACCACATAGTACACCTAAGCACGTACTAAACCACAGGATTTGATAAAAAAAAAATACTAATCATCAGTTTTGAAAGCCCTCAGATTACTACATTATACTATAACACTACTGCCTCTATAGTAGGGACAGGGGTCCGTTATTGGAGTGTTCCTCTGGCTTATCAGTTTTCCTAGTAACCTCCCCTTTCTACACACAAAAACCATTGTATCGAAATGCTGCTATTATATTATATGATACATTTTCTGTTGGCTTCCAAACCCATTTATTTCTAGCTTAGAACTAAAATATCTAGCCATCCTGGTGTGTACGTAATAATACATTTAGCTCTTTCACTACAATGTAATTTTTATTAGTTGGCATGTACTTGTTTTATTGTATAATCTCTCCCAATCTTTCTCTCTTTATGTGCTTATGTTTTTCTTTAGGTAACTTTATAACCACCATCATTACTACATATCACTTTCTCATCTTTCTCGATATTGCTGTATTTTTGCTATAAAAAGTGTAAACCGACAACGAAAAGTTAACAAAGAAGGTAGTTAATGTGTATACAAGTTATTGTTGCAGTTCCTAGAAAATAGTACAGCAAATAAATAATGTGGAAATTGTATAAGAAATGGGTTTCGTTAGGTAGGACAATCGAAACCTATGAACTATTAAACATAAAGAAGGGAGTTACTCTGTGCCAATTCTTTGATTTCAAAACAGCAGCATTGAGAAAGACACTACCAGCGATATGGTTTGTATGCTCATTTTTGTAGACCACATGGGGTACCAACAAATGTTTTCCAAGAACAGAGTGGATAGTAATTCTATTTTTTCACATGCAATATATTTCAATGCAAGACACTTATTCAAAAATAATCATATACTCATTCATAAGCACTTAATCCTTTCATCTTAAGTCACATGCGACAAATTTTAAGAAAAAAATTGTAACAAATAAATAAATAGGGAAAAAAAAGCCACAAGAATACTTGTACAGTAAATTGAACAACTTTCAACTATTTTTGGCAATGAAAACGATAAGAGAAGAAGAAAAAAACTAAGGCAAGAAATAAAAACAATTTAAATGAAATGTGAATGCAACATTTACATTTGAAAAACTTATACTACTTTTGAATGTAAGTAATAGTATATTTTGGATTTGTTTCTAGTATTGGGAAATGTAATAGTTTGCTAGTGTCTTTAGAGCATGAAAAGAATTATGGAAAAAAAGTAAATTTTTGAAAAAAAATGTTTTAAAAATAGTTGAAGTAATTTAAATAAATAAATAATTTTTTTGGTATTGTTAAAAAAGTACAAATCTTAATCTTTATGAGGAAACCACTTTCAAGGTTGCAACTAACAAATATTTGGATCTTCCAAAATACTTCAGTTAAGAACACATAACAAAAATGAAGAAACATTTTGGAACAACCATATAAATTTTAAATTGTAACCACCGTGGAATGTGTCATCTCGTATAACATTTGGCACCCCCGACTGCCAACTCAGTGGGGAATAACAGAAAAATAAAAACAAAATTGATTGGCGTAAGAAAAACAAATGTTATTGGAATGTTGTTACAGTAATGATGAGTTACGAAACATTGATGCTACTTCTCTGTTTTCTCTCTGTATATAGATGATGTCTTAAACAAAGTATTTCTCCAGGATAAATGATTTATCTGTCAGAATTATCATATGCGCCGTTGTCATACTTTCTAGCAAAGTCACTGCAAAAGAGAGTAAGAGCAATGACAGCTCAGCATATACTAGAATAAATATATACGAGTTCAAGTCATATAGTAAAGTTCCCTTTCAGACCTTGTGATCTATAGAGCAGATGATATTAAAGTCATCTGTTTCTATGGCTAACCCTTAATGATTCAAACCCAGGGCCCTCAGTTTGTAAGCCTAGTGCTTAGCCTCTTAGCCAAAGCACCCCTCAAGTCATATACTTGTGTGTGTGTAATTATGATGCATAGTTATGTATGTAATAAGTGATACTAGTTTGGATTATTTTAACTACAAGAAGAGTAAACAGGCCTGAAAAGATCAAGTAATTAAAGTTGAAGTCTTCCTCGAATCTTAAGTATAACCAAAATATTTTTACACAAACAATATGTTTAAATAATTAAGTTGTGTTCTTGATTGTGTATCTGTCAAAAGGCAATGATAGATTTGAAAGGTTACTTTGTTCATCACAAGTTATGATGTCAGACCTGTGACGTGGAAACGAGCTATTGGTCTAAACTGCCCACATGTTGCAACGTCGCAGGTCGGTGTTGAGGCCTTCTATAACGATTAGCCTTGCCCATACAGTCGACCCACATCATTGATAACTGATAATACAAACTGACCAACACACTTTCCCACACAGCAGATCCTCACAGTCGACCCACATCATTGATAAGTGATAATACAAACTGACCAACACACTTTCCCACACAGCAGATCCTCACAGTCGACCCACATCATTGATAACTGATTATACAAACTGACCAACACACTTTCCCACACAGTAGATCCTCACAGTCGACCCACATCATTGATAACTGATAATACAAACTGACCAACACACTTTCCCACACAGCAGATCCTCACAGTCGACCCACATCATTGATAACTGATAATACAAACTGACCAACACAATTTCCCACACAGCTGATCCTCACAGTCGACCCACATCATTGATAACTGATAATACAAACTGACCAACACACTTTCCCACACAGCAGATCCTCACAGTCGACCTACATTATTGATAACTGATAATACAAACTGACCAACACACTTTCCCACACAGTAGATCCTCACAGTCGACCCACATCATTGATAACTGATAATACAAACTGACCAACACACTTTCCCACACAGTAGATCCTCACAGTCTACCCACATCATTGATAACTGATAATACAAACTGAAAAACACACTTTCCCACACAGCAGATCCTCACAGTCGACCCACATCATTGATAACTGATAATACAAACTGAAAAACACACTTTCCCACACAGCAGATCCTCACAGTTGATGCACATAATTGATAACTGATAATACAAACTGAAAAACACACTTTCCCACACAGCAGATCCTCACAGTTGATGCACATACTTGATAACTGATAATACAAACTGACCAACACACTTTCCCACACAGCAGATCCTCACAGTCGACCCACATCATTGATAACTGATAATACAAACTGACCAACACACTTTCCCACACAGCAGATCCTCACAGTCGACCCACATCATTGATAACTGATAATACAAACTGACCAACACAATTTCCCACACAGCTGATCCTCACAGTCGACCCACATCATTGATAACTGATAATACAAACTGACCAACACACTTTCCCACACAGCAGATCCTCACAGTCGACCTACATCATTGATAACTGATAATACAAACTGACCAACACACTTTCCCACACAGTAGATCCTCACAGTCGACCCACATCATTGATAACTGATAATACAAACTGACCAACACACTTTCCCACACAGTAGATCCTCACAGTCTACCCACATCATTGATAACTGATAATACAAACTGAAAAACACACTTTCCCACACAGCAGATCCTCACAGTCGACCCACATCATTGATAACTGATAATACAAACTGAAAAACACACTTTCCCACACAGCAGATCCTCACAGTTGATGCACATACTTGATAAGTAATAATACAAACTGAAAAACACACTTTCCCACACAGCAGATCCTCACAGTTGATGCACATAATTGATAACTGATAATACAAACTGAAAAACACACTTTCCCACACAGCAGATCCTCACAGTTGATGCACATACTTGATAACTGATAATACAAACTGACCAACACACTTTCCCACACAGCAGATCCTCACAGTCGACCCACATAATTGATAACTGATAATACAAACTGAAAAACACACTTTCCCACACAGCAGATCCTCACAGTTGATGCACATACTTGATAACTGATACTACAAACTGAAAAACACACTTTCCCACACAGCAGATCCTCACAGTTGATGCACATACTTGATAAGTGATAATACAAACTGAAAAACACACTTTCCCACACAGCAGATCCTCACAGTCGACCCACATAATTGATAAGTGATAATACAAACTGAAAAACACACTTTCCCACACAGCAGATCCTCACAGTTGATGCACATACTTGATAAGTGATAATACAAATTGACCAACACACTTTCCCACACAGTAGATCCTCACAGTTGATGCACATACTTGATAAGTGATAATACAAACTGAAAAACACACTTTCCCACACAGCAGATCCTCACAGTTGATGCACATACTTGATAAGTGATAATACAAACTGACCAACACACTTTCCCACACAGTAGATCCTCACAGTTGATGCACATACTTGATAAGTGATAATACAAACTGAAAAACACACTTTCCCACACAGTAGATCCTCACAGTTGATGCACATACTTGATAAGTGATAATACAAACTGAAAAACACACTTTCCCACACAGTAGATCCTCACAGTTGATGCACATACTTGATAACTGATAATACAAACTGAAAAACACACTTTCCCACACAGTAGATCCTCACAGTTGATGCACATACTTGATAAGTGATAATACAAACTGAAAAACACACTTTCCCACACAGCAGATCCTCACAGTTGATGCACATACTTGATAAGTGATAATACAAACTGACCAACACACTTTCCCACACAGTAGATCCTCACAGTTGATGCACATACTTGATAAGTGATAATACAAACTGACCAACACACTTTCCCACACAGTAGATCCTCACAGTTGATGCACATACTTGATAAGTGATAATACAAACTGAAAAACACACTTTCCCACACAGCAGATCCTCACAGTTGATGCACATACTTGATAAGTGATAATACAAACTGAAAAACACACTTTCCCACACAGCAGATCCTCACAGTTGATGCACATAATTGATAACTGATAATACAAACTGAAAAACACACTTTCCCACACAGCAGATCCTCACAGTTGATGCACATACTTGATAACTGATAATACAAACTGACCAACACACTTTCCCACACAGCAGATCCTCACAGTCGACCCACATAATTGATAACTGATAATACAATCTGACCAACACACTTTCCCACACAGTAGATCCTCACAGTTGATGCACATACTTGATAAGTGATAATACAAACTGAAAAACACACTTTCCCACACAGCAGATCCTCACAGTTGATGCACATACTTGATAAGTGATAATACAAACTGACCAACACACTTTCCCACACAGCAGATCCTCACAGTTGATGCACATACTTGATAAGTGATAATACAAACTGAAAAACACACTTTCCCACACAGTAGATCCTCACAGTTGACGCACATACTTGATAACTGATAATACAAACTGACCAACACACTTTCCCACACAGTAGATCCTCACAGTTGATGCACATACTTGATA
Source organism: Biomphalaria glabrata (assembly GCF_947242115.1). Classification (NCBI taxonomy): domain Eukaryota; kingdom Metazoa; phylum Mollusca; class Gastropoda; family Planorbidae; genus Biomphalaria; species Biomphalaria glabrata. Next base: position 21,561,211 of record NC_074726.1, read on the forward strand.
AGTGATAATACAAACTGACCAACACACTTTCCCACACAGTAGATCCTCACAGTTGATGCACATACTTGATAAGTGATAATACAAATTGACCAACACACTTTCCCGCACAGTAGATCCTCACAGTTGACCCACACAGTTTATCTCCAACTTACTATTCTTTTGAAGAGCCCCTTCTTTTTCCTGCACAGCAAGAAATCAGTAGAGCGATGAACAGAACCAAGATGGCGGCTCCCAAAACGCCGGAAATGATGGCGATGATCTGTAACTTTCCGGTTCGAGAGCTCTCACATTTGTCACCATAGTACTCAGTGTCGTAGCTGTCATCGCAGCTGATGAAATAAAATAAAAATTAAATAATTAAAAAAACATACAGTACTTTCTCAATAAAGAGTGTAATTGAAACTACATTGAAATATCAGATACATGTAACAGACCACATGGGCGTAACTTAAAACTGCTGGTGAAAGCAAAAGTGGGGAGAGATTTGGGCCGACGCTGTAACGTAATCATGTGTGACGATGCAGGTTCAAATTAACACTACTGACTTGAAAGGCTCTTTTTTCATCCTTGTTATTTGCGGGGTAGGGGTGGACCAGTCAGACGATGTGGCCGACTTCTGAGGTCCATGGTTTGAGTCGTCATTGGAGCATTACTATGTTGAACTTTCCATTCTTCACCTTCTTTTCTCAATAACTACCTAAACTTAGAGCTGCTATTATATGTTACATGTCGAGTTTATTCATAATTTGTTTCAGCACTAAAGATTCAAACTTCGTTTATGTATAAGAAAGTAAAGGAAATTAAATTTAAAATGAGCAACACGGAGACCTACTTCAGAAATATGACATGCTTTTAGTTAATTTTGTTAGTGCTTGAATAGGGCAGGGGTCTCTACTTTCTATGATCCAGCACTGAGATTTGTCACTGAGTAGTAGTTTTTTATACAGTGTGCCTTTACCCCCGAGCCCCCCTCCCCTCCAGTATCCCGCCAGCCTTAATGAGAAATGGACATTAAAAGTGGTTAGCTTACAGGTCTGATGTAAACTTACATGCATTTGGTGGAGGCTGTCTTGTCCATTCCTACGTCAGCGACGCACTGGCCGTGGCCGTTACATGTTTCGTCCTGACATAAGTGTTGGCACCCATCCGGTTTGCAATAAAAACCCAGGTAACAAATGTTGATGGCGTTGCACGGGCTAGAGATCAGGCCATCAACTAGAAAATAAGAAGCAGAAAAAAATGAGTTCAATTCTATTTATACAAATTAAGAGGTAATACGCTACGACAAGAAATATAATGATAACTAGAAACAGCAAAAATACAAATGTAACATGTAATAGCAGACAAAATACAAATAAACCCCAATGCAGGAGCTTTTTAACCGGGGCTATAGCACCAGGCCAATCTTTTGGAAGCCAATAAATGCAAAACAATTCAGTCAGGAATCGTTAGTCATAAGTTACCAGTCATTTTTCATAATCCACGACTCATTGTTTAAGGATGATATTTTTTTTTTGGTCAGTCAAGCTTCCTTAGTACCGTAGTCTGTCTGTAGTACATATATGATTTTTGCAAGTGATTTATATCTGATGTAACGTTTTGGTAATTTTGATTATTGAAGGCGCGGTGGCTGAGCGGTAAAGCACTTGGCTTCCCAACAGAGGTACCGGGTTCGAATCCTATCGACACCCATGTGTCACTGCTAAGGACATCTATGTTTTAAATGGCTGGGTTATTTGAAAACAAGCCTTTTTTTCCCCTAAAAAGGCTAGTAGATGATTCTAGCTAGGGCTAGACCTTTATCATCTATCATTACTAGATTTACTAATATTCACTAACTCTAGAACTAGATCTAGTTAGATCTAGATGAGATCTAACTTCACGATATAAAACCATATCAGCCATTCGGCTATTGGGCAGACTGGGCTCTATAGCTATGGTCGGCAGCCAGTCTAGGAGAGGGAAACTCCGATATAACACCTACGACTATCTGTTGTTCACAGCCGTCTCAGACTTCTGTGCTACTGTGAACTGCATTTAGTTTAGTTTAAAGAGTGGTATTGGTCTGCGCGAGCCAATTATCACTATTTATCATCTCATTAAAAATGACTGCCAGAGCATTGGCTATAGAACATTGTAGTTATAGAGAACACTCAGCATTTCTCCTCTCTCCACGCAGATGATGTGTCAAAAGGAACGGCACCGATTCAGTTTGGGATCAGCGCGTCGCAGGCTCTGCCAGGGTGTAGCACTGTGTGCTGCTGCTTGCCTAAGGGTCCCGGCTCCTGATTTTTTTTTCAGGATTGACCACCGAAGTTTTCCCATAATTGGGTACAGCTGCAAGGCTGCAGAGGTTTGGATTCAGAGTTTTCCTTCTTCTAGATGGGTAGCCACTAGACAGCCAAGGATAACGAGCCCCTTCTGCTCTAAATACTATTTAGTACATTTTATTCGATAAAATAGTTGTATAACAAGGTGATGGCATAATCATTAAGAAAAATCAGTACTTTGAATAACATTTAGTTTTGGAAAGACGTGAAATAGGCCTACTACTATTTAGACCAGTTAGGGTTAGAGGTTAGGGTTAGAGATGGTACAGAGGTGGAGGCAACCCTTAAGAGAAGTGCATTGTTAGGCGCTTCCGTGGTGTCTAATACAGATAAACCAAACGGAGGTAACACTCTACGAAATACAATAATACCATCGAAAGTCAACGCTGATAATGAATAAGAACTTAATAGCAATGAAGGGAACCATCGAATGTCAGCTAACTCTCTTCGTTCATAACAAGCTTTCTATCTCTAAGGCGTCCTAAGGTAGGCTGTTTTCATCGGCTGACATTTCGCTCTGCCTAAAACCTAGGTTTGTTTTTACTAGTCACGTTATTGTCTCATAGTCCAAACTACCCCTATTTCCTAAACAAAGAATTAATTCCTAATCGTGCCATAACAGCATATATCTAAAAGTAGATTATGTAAAGAAATAACCATTAATTTGAAGAAAAAAAAATGTGTGAGGCTTTTGGGTTCTGGTCAAGACAAGCAACTATTTTAGCGCACAGTATTTCATATTCAGTAATTTAGTAAGAAAACACTTACACTTAGACAGCATACTTGCAACAGAAGACCCAATGTCAAACTCAACAGTGTCATTTATGTTGTTTAGTGTCTCTTCAAAACTTTGACTTAGATTATTGTTTGTTAAGCTTGAATAAGAAACTCTTATCCGCAAAGGGTAGACTGATCCAACGTCTCTGTGGGGTAAAATAATACGCATTGGTGCATTCTATAGAGTAGAATTGAACAAAAATGCATATATTGTAAGTTTATAGAATAGCAAAGAAATCAACGATTTATTGGTCAATTTGTACATAACTTAAACATGGTTCAATATACAAAATATGTATTTTAATGAAACACTTTTTCTATCTATCTCGACTGTTCACTTACTTTTCCAAAGATAAGGCCCATAGAGGATTGGACAGTAGTTTATTTAGCTGGAAAGAAATATAAACAAAATCAGCATGACATAGACTTCAGTAAGTAAATATTCACTACATATTATCGTTGTTTTCTAAACTTACAACTTCAACAGTGCAATATAAACGCATACACACACCCACCCACCCACAGACCCACACCCACACATACACACATTATACACACATATAAAAATACATATACATACAGTGATGCCCAAAATTTGGCCCGCGACGTGGTTCCATCTGGCCCGCCGAAACGTCGGCATAAAATGTAGAAAAAAAAAGGTTAAACAATGTTATCTTTCCCTATATTAGGATCCCACTTTTTCTCTGATGTACCATACCTTTCACATTTGTGCGTTTATAAGGTGGGAATAGTAGAATGTAGAATATACCAGGGAAAGAGAACGGATTTGTACTTTTTGTGGAACATGATAATAAGCCAACAGAGTTATTTTATAAACAAAGTGTTGTTGTCTTTAAATTAAACGTCATTATGAAACCAATATGGAGACATTCTTGGTTAGAGCCGCGAGTAAAAGGTTGTTACGCCTTGAAATTGGAGGGAATTTGAGAGTATTTATCAAAATGAAACGAGTAGTAATATTGCTCACATTCTAAGTAGTGAAATGAAGCTTTTTTTTTCGACGTGTAAAAAAAATATGTTTCAAAATGCCAATGAAAGCAGCGCTATTTTAAGAACCATAATTTATTTTTTTTATTTTATTTATGAATTAATGTTAGTACTAGATCCATAGGTTTCTTATAGTTTCAAGTCAATTTCATGTCGTATCTTTTTGGTCAGGTGGCAAGCGACACAAGTGTCGGAAATTAAAATGGGCCGCAGGTCGAATTACGTTGGCCACAACTGATGTAAACTAAAGATTGTTAAAAATAAAAGTAAATGCAAGTCAATGAGTCATATATACCTACATAAATTTTGTCCTGTATTCCCATAGGAAAAAAAAGAACAAAAATAAGGTTCACTAAACGTACTAAGCAGAGCGAATTCCCCCTTTCAGACCTTGTGATCTATAGGGCATAGTCATCTGTTTCAATAGCCAACGTTTAACGAGGGTGTCATGTGGCCAGCACAACGGCAAATCGCCTTTACATTCCCCAATTAATGTTAGGTACCCGTTAGATCTCGGCCTAAAAATCCCAAAATTCTATGCCCAAATTTTCACCTAGATTCGAACCCGAGACTCCTCGATTCGGAAGCCAAGCGCTTCACCACTCATCCTCTACGCTCCCATACAGTCTAAATAAGTAATTGTCTCCCCTGCAATCCATTGAATGCAATTGAAAATGTATTATTTTTTATTAATGTTCCTATCTTTCTAAATAGAATCTGATGTCTGACAATCGTGTTGTTACAAATCACTCAAAAGACCGGAAGTTGTTACTGATGCATCAGATTTCCTGAAATTTTAAAGCCATAAAGTTAAATTACCCCAGTGTTGAGTTCTACTTGATTCCAGCTGTCGTTGGTGTAGTAGATGTCTGAAGGTAGGTTGCGGTTGTATGTGACATTCAACGTCAGTATGTAGTAAGCGCTGTCTATGTAGTCAAAGGAATACAAGATAGAAGGAGAGACATATATAAATATATTAAAAACACTGTACACAAATAATAACAATCAAATGCATTCAATGTAAACATTAAAGTACCAGATACTGAGATTACTGTGGAAGCTGGCATTGTAATAAAAGGGGAAACAACCACAGGCGAATCAGGTAACGGGTTCCGCGGGCACGTTGCCCTGCCTCATCGTGGCGCCCGCGTGGAAACGGCCATTTGAGGAAGTGGTTAGGCTAAATGGGTAGCAACACAGGACTCCCGTGGGGGATGCCCACGGGTAGACGAGAGTCCACCCATTGCACGGGCGGGGTTATAATAAAGTCCCCACAAACACGTCACCAATCCATGCGCTGTTCCTCAAAGGGACCGCTACATAAATGGCGGATCCCGCACAGTTAGCTTGGTACATTGAAGGAAAATGGCAGAAGTCCCCGGTGCATTCTCGGCCTTCGGCCGTGTCTCTAGTCCACGTGTCGGGGGCCGAACGCATCGGTCAACAGCAATGCCTTACATAGGCATTGTCTAGGGTCTCTCCCAAACAGAACTGTGTGTTCACACAGGTTTTTTTTTTTTTACTGTTTGACGTCCAAACAGGTTTTTTTTTTTTTTACTGTTTGACGTCCAAACAGGTTTTTTTTTCAAACTTAGAGCTCGACGAGCCTTCGGCTCAGCTCTTAGACATCAACAAGGTAACGGGTTCTCCGGTAGGGGCGATAGCCCCCTACCCCCACTCGACCAATTTATCCTGGCCGGGGGGGGAGGCATGCAAATTTGTGAAGAAAATTATCTACTAATCTTAATAATATATGCTCAACTAATTATTTATATTTTAAGTAATTTCAATATTATTTCTGGTATGTTGGTCGATTCTATGGAGATGCGGGGGATGGAGTGCATCTACCGCACTCCCACCTAGACCCTAACTCTTTAGGTAGGGATAGCAGTTTCGGAACTTCTGTAGAAAGATTATAGATCTTTGCGGTTGATGATAAATTGTGCTGACCAGAACAGACCTATTTCAAACGTTTTCGCTTAAAATTGGGTTAATCTTACGATGAATATGCCGAATAAAGACAGACGCTAAACGAGCTTCGGTTGTCACGAAGTTCAAACTCGCCCCTGCCCACACCTTACGTTATTTCCCTGACGTTACCAACAGGATGGAGGGTGCCTTTGTGCATGTGGGTGTGTGTGTTTACACACAGGGTTAAAGTTTACATGGGGGTTAAGGTTTGTAAAGAAATCGCATCCCCACTCAAAAGCTCCGAATCCGCTAGTGGTTTAGGGAGTGGATACTAAATGGAGCTGAGGAAACACATTCTACTTATTGCGTTAACGAATACAAAAAGATTCTATGAGTCGCGAACGTGAAAATAGATTTTAGAATTGACCCATATAAATGAATGATTAGAATAGATTTATTGCTCTATATTGCTCTATATTGATAGAGTCTGAACATAATAGATCTAATACATTATAGACCAGCTTAGGGACAACTTTCATTGGCTGACATAGAAGAGAGCACCTGGTTGCATGAGGCCTCAAAACGAGACAGCTGGAGGTCACTCACGAAGGCCGTGGGATACACATTTGAGACCAAATGAAAATCTGCTGCCGAGGACAAACGCAGACGGCGAAAAGAAAATCTAAATCGACCGCCTGCGGACAATGGTTATGCTTGCCCTGTATGTGGCAAAATATGTAGGTCACAGTTGGGACTGCGCAGCCACGGGAAATACTGCATTCCTCACTAATCTTCGGACTCGAAGACTAGCCTTATTATTATTGGCCATGAGTAGATCTTTCGGTTTAACAATGCTGGCATCTTGACTGAATAAATATAAAACTTATTTAAAAAAAACAATTTAAAAAAACCTAAATTGGTAAAATCATCCTTACCAGTGTTGTGAGGTAGGGCAGGTTTCACCGTAGTGCTAGGGGTTGTGGGAGTCGTGGTTGTAATGGGTGCGGGTGTGGTTGTCTCGACGTAAACTGATGAGGATGGCAACTCCGAGGCTGTGGAAGAGGGCTGAATTGACGACGGGTCCACGACATGAGACACGCTCGTTGTTGCAGGTGTTTGAGTACTGACTGTCGTGGTTGGGTTCACTTGAGGAGAGTCGATCATGGAAGAGGTAGACGCGACGCCCTGGCTCGTCATAGGTGGTGTTGCTGTCTCTGAAGCCGACGTGGAGATTGTCCCCGAGGTGGTGTAGACGGGTGCAGTGCTTGTAATGACTGGGTCGACCGGTTGGGTGTTTGACGTGGTCAGGAGAGGGGTTAAAGAACTGGCATCCGCCAAATCAGTTCTTAATGTTGAGTCGGTTGAGGAAGGAGATATTGAAAATGTTGCAGATGCCGAGGTACTCATAGTACTAACGGTTTGGGCGGTTTCAGAACTAGATGACATGATGGTTCCAGAACCAGATGGCATGATGGTTGCAGAACCAGATGGCATGATGGTTGCAGAATCAGATAGCATGATGGTGGTTTCTGTAGTTCCTGTCAGGCTGGTAGTATTCGTTATTCCTAGTAGTAATACTGCTATAAAGAGAAAAAAAAAAGACATAATGTTAAAAAAAAAAAAAAACTTGAATGTTATCTTTGTACGGTGTCCCGGGGGGCGGGAAATAGCTTCTATGAAACATTTTTTGTTTCAATTATTCATCAAATAATGTTTACAATTTTTACCTTTCTTTCTTTCGTATTTTTATTTTAGATTTTTTTCTATAAATGTAGATGATTTTCTCACACTGCTATTTTGGTAATAGCACACAATATCATTCAACTTTAAGAATAGAGTCACAACAGTAGACTTAACATGAAGTTTGGAACTCCTAGACTCAGTTGATTAGATCCTCACCACAAACTGGTCTCTTCTATAAAATGCTTTTCCTAAACTCCGCAATCAAAACTTCTCTCATTATTTCATACCAGAAACAAAATGATCTCCCTTACCTTATTTTCTGTCTAGAAACTCGAAGTTACCAGAAGCCAATGTGCAAAAGTTAACATTTCTCTGACAAATTTCTTCTGTTATACAGCTTATAGGAGGATTATTTTGCTCTTAATAACTAACAAATATATAATAATGTATAATACATTAAATTTTTCTTTTACCCCGCACCACCCCCTTCCCTCGCGAAAAGGAAATTCTAGGTAAGCAAATATAAACATTACTGGCATACAATTCTAATGACAGGTCTATAGATCTAGACTTAGTAGGCGGTGCGCAAAACATACCCTGAACATCTGTTTAGTGGACCTTTTCTTTTTAAATGAATAAGGCCTCCAAGCGGGAAAACCCCGATGACGTATGTCTCTTCAAGATAAAGATTGTCTATGGCCAAATTTAAGTTATTTACCAACTTTGAAAAATTATAATGGTCAATTAAAATGGTCAAACTAGAGTTTTCCAAGTGCGGCCAAACAGCTAGTAATTCTTCTCCCAAAGATATACACCAACTGTCGAATTTCTAGGAAAATCTTTATAGCCATTTTCGAGATCAGTGTCCACCCACCCAGTGCCAATGAATAAGCAAGCTGAATAGAGGAATAGCAAAAACAAAAATGTATTCGTGTTGATGATGTGATGGCGCTGTATCTTCTCTCTCAGATATTTTCATAAGATTTATCTTTTGCAAGAAACGAGAGGTAGAAAGTGTTTTAAAAAATGAAAAGAGAAAGAGAAGAGAGGACATAGAGAGTGCCAGAGAAAGGGACAGAGAGAGAGAGAGAGAGAGAGAAGGATGTAAAATTGTACGTAAAAGACAATCAACACAATATCTTCTTTCCGTTAAGTGTAACAACTCGACTGAAAAACAAACCAAAAAAATATTTCTTTTTATTTTGGCGTGTTTAGACTTGTGACACTTCAATCCAAAGCAGAACATAAATTACTTACCAAGTGTCAAACTTAAAATCATTCTCTTAGGAAAAGTCATTCTGAATTATTTGTCGTTCAGTCTTCTTGGTCTCCTCGCAAGTATTTCAATCAGTATTTGTTTGTTGTGTAGCTGCAAATATACAAATGTTCATTGAGAAATAAATTAAAAACAAAAAAACTTGAAATTATGTACAAACATTGAGACCGGTAGCCTGATTAAATAGCGATTAGCTTTACAAGCGAGGTGGAGGCGCTGTGGCTGAGCTGTAAACGTTAAGCTTCAGAACCAGGGGTCCCGGGTTCGAATCCTGGTAAAGATTGTGATTTTTTAATTTCGGGATCCTTGGGCACCAGTGAGTCCACCCAGCTCTAATGGGTACCTGAAACTTGTTGGGGAAAAGTAAAGGCGATTGGTCGTTGTGCTGGACACATGCACCCTCGTTAACCGGTGGGCCATAGATGACCTTTACATCATCTGCCCTATAGATCACAAGGTCTAAAAGGGGGAAATTTACAACCAAGGGGTAAAAAGTTGAAAGGCTCGGATATCAGATTTCGGAATGTTTGGACGTCCTTGAGTCCATGCAAAGTTTTTGGGCACATGTCATCCATTCCGACAAAGTAAAAGCTGTTGGTCACTGTGCTGACCATATGACGAGGGAATATATTTTCTGTGTCCTGAGAGTTTGTACATCCTATGTCCTGACAGACCTTATTATTTTCTCTGCCCCAAGTGGTTATACTCCCTCCCTCAAGGGATTAATCTTTCTTTGCCCCGAGTGATTGTTTTTAAACTTCAACAAATGATTTTACTTTCTCTGCGCGAGTGACTGCACTTTATTTGCCCGAGTGATTTTACTTTCTCATTCGCAAGTGATTTTACTTACTCTGCCCCGAGTGATTGCGCTTTCTTTGCTCCAAGTGATTGTTCCTTCACTTCGACAAATGATTTTATTTTTTCAGCCCCGAATGATTGCACTTTCTCTGCCTAGATGGATTGCTCTTTCTCTGCCCCGATTGATTATACTTCCGATGATGTGTTTTTCTCTGGGCTCGAAAGATATTAGGGCTACTACTTTCTCTGCCCCGAGAGATTATACTTTCTCTGATATGTATATACTCTACACTCTAGTATAGATACATTACATGCAATGACCATTTTGTATATACATAGAAATGTAGCATAACATATGACATCAAGTGTTCTGACTATTGCATCATGGTTCTAAAAGAGACTGTGTGTTTAATTACTAATCTGCTCATCGAAATTCTCTGCATATATTCATTTTATCAAATTAACATTATTTGTTTTAGAGTGAATTTGAAATTTACCATTTAAAAAAATGATTTAAAAAATAATTTTTAAAAAAAAATCATGTTTTATGTATTTGTATTGTGTGCATAAGATTTTCAAGGGAAGTAACAATGCATTCAACTAAAAATCCGGCGTGATTCAAAAGACAGTAGCTAATTTACATTCAAAGAAATCCATTATTGATCCAACTGCGACTTCATTGTTCAGCACCAGGAAGGTGGTCTCACCGTTTCCCAAGAAAAAAGCAAAGTCCCCGGAACTCACTGGGCGTAAACGTTTTGAAAGTCACATAAAACCTGATATCGCATTGTCACAAGGTCATGCCACACAAACAATTCACTTCTGTTTTGCTCAAGGCCTACTTTGATATGTCCCTTGAGTTCTCACATGGGACTTTGTTGGATTATTAGGGAGTCTTTGACAAACAGTTGCACCTCGCTATACCAACGACTATAAACTCGAACAGTTCGGTGTTCGACCAAAATGTTGGATCCCGAATCATCTCTGAACCTGAACAGATGTTCGGAACTTCAACAGCATTGAATGAGCCGCGACCAGTCGTTCTAGTAGGCCTCAACACTGACGTCACGACCTGTGACGTGGCAATGAGCTATTGGTCTAAACTGCCCAAGGTTTGCGACATCACAGGTCAGTGTTGAGGCCTTCTATAAAGATTGGTCTTGGCTGAGTAAGCACGATGTCATCACGGCGCCAGTTTCCTACGTCCTGCCAATGAAGGAGGACTCGAACGTTGTCTATGGCCCTACATTTGTTTTTTAAATTTCTTCGCTTTTATATTTCAGTTTATTCTTGAATCACGGGTCCAAAGAATGTCCTGGGTGAACAAAAGAAGAGGAAGATATTGAGAAACATTTTACAGCTGTAAAGAGAAATCTTTGTTAATTCTGAAGACAGCGTGTATGTTTAGGACTTGGCTTCCTTGTAGAGCATGTTCTTTCGTTCTGTATGTGTGTACATATTTACACTGCATACGGTCCGAAAAAAACAACATATAAATCATATTACTTTTTTATGGTGACAGTATTCCAGCAATTTGGTTCACGACCAGAAATCTGAAATGAATTATTGTCGAGTTGTGTTTACTGAGCGCCTAAAGGCAGCACGGAAAACCTTCTCCTAGATACCCCCCTTCCCCACTGGTCCAAAAAATGAGATTGGACCAAAGCGCTCTGAACATGCTATAAGCCTGAAAGTAGCGCTATATAAGAGCTACAATTGATTTACTTATATATATTTGCTTCTCTGTCCCAACGTGGTCGTTAGAGGAGACGATTAGGTCAACCGGAAAGCCAAAGAGAGCCCTCTTTGGGGGACCTAATGACAGAGTCCGTTGCACTGGAGGGGATGGAAGAAAGTGCCGACAAATATTTCACTGTCCACAAAACGTTCCTCAAAGGGAACCTGCACGGCTGATGTAGTACACAGAGAAGGAATATGGAGGAATTTCCCCGGGGTGCTCGACGTTTTGCCTCGCTTTTAACCCGAGTCTTGGAATAAGAGCCAACGCCCATCTTTAACAGGGATGTAATCATTTACTCTTGCTTGGATCTTTTCCAGACAGAAGTTTATTCAGACGGGCAGATGGAGGCAAGCTTCTTTAGGCCTAGAATTCCAAGAGTCTTAGACTCAACTCCTACAGCAATTACGAAGAAGAAATTTGCATATTTCAACACAAGTAAAAGTCATGTTTAAATTCTCCTTAAAAAAAAACGTAACTCCCGAACAAGAGCCTATGTCTTGAGCTGTCCGATGAGGACCCTATCTCCTTAATACGTTTTTGTTTTTCATTCTACATTCAAACTGATTGGAGATGTTCACAAGGAAAGCGCATCACGGAAAGGATCAGCTTTTTGTTTAGAATTTGACTGTATTGCGCTGTCAACGAAACAATACAAGTTACTTTGCGCTGTCAACGAAACAATACAAGTTACTTTGCGCTGTCAACGAAACAATACAAGTTACTTTGCGCTGTCAACGAAACAATACAAGTTACTTTGCGCTGTCAACGAAACAATACAAGTTACTTTGCGCTGTCAACGAAACAATACAAGTTACTTTGCGCTGTCAACGAAACAATACAAGTTACTTTGCGCTGTCAACGAAACAATACAAGTTACTTTGCGCTGTCAACGAAACAATACAAGTTACTTTGCGCTGTCAACGAAACAATACAAGTTACTTTGTGATACAATCGAAAGAACTAAGAAGCCCACACATTGTTAACGGTTGTCTTTTCTTAAACCACGACGTTAAATGTCTAGAGGAAAAATTGTTCACACTTAGACAGGTATACAACGACATGAATATAGAGTTCCTCTGTTGTTTGTAATCAGTTATTTTCGATTCCAATCTGGCCATATTGACACTGTAGTTTTGAATTTTCTAGAGTGTAATCAACACAATAAGTGTTACCTGCTACTGTATTAATAGAAGGGGAGGGCATGGTAGAGGAAGAAGGAAAGACCTGAGACTGTGATCAATCAGATTCAAATAACTTCCAGACCAGTTGGGTCAAAGTTATTTCTATGTACAAGTTAGAAAACCCTTACTTTTTACAGAAACTTAACATGAGCGATATTTTAAACTCACTAGGCAGCCTATGAAAGTAAATAGTTTGTGATTTGTTGGTCATTACACACAGAGGAACGATGATGTCTTTAGATTTAACGATATAAGAAACATTAATGAAAGATAGATGAATAGATAGATAGATAGATAGATAGATAGATAGATAGATAGATAGATAGATAGATAGATAGATAGATAGATAGATAGATAGATAGATAGATAGATAGATAGATAGATAGATAGATAGATAGATAGATAGATGGATAGATAGATAGATAGATCTTGCGATTTATCGTCCATTTTACCTACCCCCAAAAAGTCAAATAATCTCACAAATTGAAACCATCTCCGAAGTCAAACCACTTCAATGAAAGAAGTAAAAAAAAAAACAAAAAACAAAGACCCCCTCCCCCCCCCCTCCCCTACCGAACAGAGTTGAGCGCACGCATTGACAACAACAAAAAAATATTGTATTTCTGTCACTATTGAGTGCTTACAGTAAACGTGACAATCAACGAACTAAACAACAATGTTTCAAGTGTTTAAGACCTGTACAATTGTATAAGTGTATTGAATAGCAGGTGGGGCGGCCGGGAGGGGGGGGGGAGACAATAAAAGACTACAACAGAGATCTCATAAGGAAGTTTTATTTTACTATTTGATCTCTAGCCAAGCACTGATTCATCTTTTTCCATTGGTTTTGTCAAAGATATTTTCTAAGGTAAAAGTGGCAGCGGGTACACTATAGTTCTAGAGCAGTGATGCCACAATAGTAATGGCAATGCCTTCGATACCGAAGATTTCACATGACTACGCAAACCCAGTTGGGACCAACATATTTTTTCACATCTTATGCAAACAAAGTTGTTGTCGCCGGCGGTCTATTTAAGTTCTTCTGTACCAGTCTTCAATATGGGCTTTTCTTTGGGTCTCAAACCTGTTTCCCCCAGCCTTTGTAAGAGCGCTCCAATTGTCCTTTCAGAGGCCTTCTCATAAGCTAATTTTCCTCTATGCCATTGAGGGCGAAATGGCGCCTGAGTTGATCTTTATAGCGGGGGCACCTCTGTTATGCCGTCCACCTTTAAGCTCGAGAAAGATGCCATATTGATGCCATATTCACCATTTCCACGCGTCTCTAGAGACGTATCAATTTTTAAAAAATCGTCAATGTCAATAAAAACGACTTTGAGCAACTTTATTATAGATAGTGGTCAGAAGTTTCTAAGGACCGGATAGCAACAAATCAAGGGCCGGATATGACCCGAAGGCCGAAATTTTGTAATTACTGTTCTATAGCATAAATAAGGTTTCTTATATATATCTCCACGGTTTAGTTGTTCATGCAAGATATCAACTGTTCATTATAGAGGTATCAACTGCTCTTTATAGAGGTATCAAATGTTTTTTTTAGAGATATCAACAATTCTTGCTAGAGAGAGATATCAACTGTTCTTACTAGAGATATCAACTGTTCTTACTAGAGGTATCAACTGTTTTTGATAGACAGATTAGCTGTTTTCGCTAAAGATATCAGCTGTTCTCGCTAGAGATATTAACTGTTTTTGTAAGAGATATCAGCTTTTCATGCTACAGAAATCAACTGTTTTTTTTTTTTGCTTTATTAAGAGGATCGGATTCTATTTATATGATTTAGTCAATGTAGATGTCTTTTTAGTAAAAAAAAACAAAACAAAAACCCAGCAACTCCAAAACTAGATTGAGGCTAAACGCCAATGGTAAATGAGATGGACAGATCGCTCGCACAACTTATAACGTTTTTGATAGGTACCTTATAATAAGACCAGCAGTCTTTGAGCAATGTAATACAGACATTAATTCTTTATGCCAAAAGGGCGTAAGGTCACCTAAATAAAGCATAGGTCATCTGCTTCTACTGTTAACGAGTGTGTCATGTGACCAGCACAACGACCAACCGCCTTTAATTTTTCAAGCTAAATATCATGTACTCATTAGAGTTGCACTCAAGGACGCCCCAAATATCCCAAAATTTAAAATCACAGTCTTCAACGAGCTTCAAGCTGCCCCGACCACTTGGTTCGTAAGTCAACTGCTTTAGCATTCAGCCACCACACCCGGTCACCAAAGTAGTGAACTATTATAGATGCAAAATTTAGAAACTCTTTGTGAAGTTCCGCCAGCTCAATCTTTCCGCGACACCTCGTTCCTGTTAGCAGAAGGATAAAAAAGTGTTAAGTCCTAAACTAAACACACCTTCATACTAGCCGTAAGTAAACGACAGAGAAAGCTCTTTTTAGATCCACGTTGAGTCATAAAAGAGCTACAAAGAGCATTAAAACAGTGTCCTCACAGACAGAAACACTTTATTTCCAAATCATGAACTAATGTATTCGTTTAGAGTTGTACAAGAAATAGTTAGCATGGAGCAACCTTATAACCGACTTTGGAGATTCCACGACTATAATAATTATATATATTTTGATGATCACGCTTTTACATTTGAAGAATGTCTCACACTGATTGCAATAATTCTTAAATCTCTATCACAGTCTCATTCGTTCTGTACTTACCACCCCGCTGTGAAAGTGCACATATCCCCACTCAGGTTTCAAAATAAAAACGCTCTGTATAAACCTGCTGTACCCTTATAATGGTGAGTCTTCTAAGAGGATTTGATAGGTACAAAGGTATTAGTCATAAGTTTTAGATCCGTGTTTTATTTGTGACATGTTGGTAAATCTGTTGAAGTATAATATCTCATAGAGACTTGGACTAGATTTGTAATTTTTTTGTTTCTTTTCCTATAAGTAATTAAAAAGTAGTAAGTTCCCTTTCAGACCTTGTGATCTATAGGGCAGATGATGTAAAGGTCATCTATTTCTGTGTCCTATGGTTTACGAGGGTGTCATGTGGCCAACAACAACGACCAACCACCTTTACTTTTCCCCAACTTATGTCAGGTACCCATTACAGTGAGTGGACTCAAAGATCCCGATTTCTTTTCCTATTATTTCTTTAAAAGAATTAGAGGCATCGCTCATGTGTATGGCTGTTGGCAGGGCTGGTTTAGCTGCAGGCACCTAATCCAACTTATCTTTATAGGTCTATCCAGAGCAAAGCTTCTCAGCCTCACCGTGGTGTTCATGTGGAAATGGTCGTTAGAGGAGACGATTAGGCAATAGAGAAGTAAAAATAAAGATCGAGTCCATTGCACTAACGGGAATGGAAGAAAGTCACAACAAACACTATCCACACACCGTTCCTTAAGGGGCCGTTTTTTAAAGCGGACACTCGCACGCAGATGTGGTACAGAGAAGGAATATGGGAGAGTTCCCCGGCCTTCGGCCTCGCTTTTAATCCGAGTGTCTTGGAATACCAACTGTCGGTAATAGGAATGTAATAACTAACATCTGTTTGGATATTTCCCAGACAGACGTTTTTTTTCAGACAGGCAGATGGGTGCAAGCTTCCACGGTCCTAGATTGTCTTGGACAATTACAAAGAAAAAAAGAACAAATAAAAAAAATTGAATAGCCTAATGCTTAAACATTTTTTATAAATAATTATTAAACTCAATAAATTTATTTATATTTATAAATATTTGCAGCTTTGAATCTTAGTGTACAAGTATTAAAAATCACACGTGAACTTAGAAGATGTCGCAGGATGGTAAAAATATTTCTCAACTCACACCAATACTAATGTTCACGCCAGTCGCTATCCAATAGACCACGTGGTTTCCGTTCTCTTCCACGCCCTTTCTCAACCGCCTTATCCCTCCTCTCTTTGTTACACCCACATGCGTCAATCAATGTTAAATCTACACCAGCCAATAGACAAACACACACAATAACAATAGTATTACCAAATAAGTTTCCGACTATACCTATAGTGTGTTTACTACGTGTGATAACAAGCATAATCGTTAAAGCAGAAAGATTTTTTTTTGGCTGTCTTCTCGGAGAAAGATGCTATGGTGTCTATGTTTCTTGTTGTTCTTTCTGTCTGTCTGACTGTTCGTCTGGGTATCACGTTTAGAAATTAGACCACACAAAAAAAAAGCGCTAATGAACAGGGCCGCATTTATGGCAGTGAAGGGACAGCCTCCTGGGGCTTTATTCTTAGAGGTGGGCCTCCACAAACTGGAAAAATGTTTTTTCTTACATCTAATAAAAGTAATAATAATAATAATAATAATAAAAAGAATATCTTAGGGGAACTCCACATTTACAGCTATATCTGTCAATAATGTAGAACATATTTCCCCTTTTCAATATGAAGCAAAATGATTAATTAACTAATTGTTTTTTTTTTATTGATTCATGTTTTTTTTTTTGATACAATAAATAATTGTTTAAAATTTCAACCTGATCCTAGAATCGGTGTTGGCAGTATAGGTGTACAGTTTTCTAATAATTTTAAAAACCTCAAATATTTAGCCATATCTATGAATACTAAAGAATTAATATCCGTTTACGGTGATAAAAGATGATTACCATTTATTAATGTAATTTGTAAAAATTCATTCCTGAATTATCTTGGCCAATGAATAATTGTGCAAAAGTGCAACTCCAACCGAGAAAAGGTGTGTGAAAAATAACGTATTCAAACTTTTTACAAAACAGACAGAGTGAATTAATAAGACAGAGTGAATTGATAAGACAGAGTGAATTGATAATACAGAGTGAATTGATAAGACAGAGTGAATTGATAAGACAAAGTGAATTGATATAAGCTTTTTAAAAAAGAAGAAAAAAGATTTAAATGTACAATTGCTCTATTATTTCACAACTCTAATGACATCATTCTCACTAAAATCTATATCCGATAAATAAATCAATGTTGGTATCGTTCTTATCTGGAATCAGGTGCGAAGTCTACTTATAGTCCTAAAAAAGTTATATTTTGATTTTAAAATTAAGTTTGCATATTTTATGCACATGCGTGTAAACCATTTTCAATACAAGATGAAAAGACCTGCATCACTATTCAAAGTATTACAAGGACAGTATGTGTATAGTGTACAACTCTTCCCTCTCCTATCTTTCAAGATAATGACCGTGCTATGCTCATTTCCTCTACGCACTAAACCGACATCAACTCTTTTGATTAAAGTCCACGATGTGTCGCACCCAACAGATGATTGCCGCCCCTTGCAGTCGAGCCGGTGACAGGGCAAATGAGTCAAGAGACGTATGCAGAGAAACCAACATGTTTTTGAGTGTCTAACGGGTCACGGTGACTCATATGGGCCTTCCAGCTTTGAGCGTCTACACATTACCTTCTGCGCATGTCTGAGACGCTGTCTACGGTAATAAGGCCCTAAAACAAAAACAAACATGTATTTCTCATTACGTTGAAGCTGGGTGGGTGTGTGTATCTATGTGGTATATTATTGCATTGTGCAGAATGATAGCCCGAGTGGGTGTGTGTTCCAGACTGAGTCTGTGAGATAATTACACTGTGTTACTTCAAATAAGTTGTCGTTTGATGTCCTTTTAAGCTAAACAAAGCAACGAGCGTTTAACATTATAAAATTTGAAAAAAAAAATCAATTACAATACTGTCGTGTTTGCAGTGGCTTAGCTAGGGGGGAGGGAGAGAATTTGAAAATCCTCCTGCGCTCCCCACTTGAGGGGGGGGGGGCACAAATGAGTGTTCGAATTTTTTTCTTACATTAAATATTACGCAAAATGCTGGGGTCCCCAAAGAGGTCAACCCCTCCCCCCCTCCCTCGGCCCCAAAATTCTTAGCTACACCACGGCGTGTTAGAATTCCTATACTTTCATAGGCATTCGTTTACGGGGGAGGGAGGTAGGGGGTCATGTGACCAACACAACCACAAAATGGGGGAGTGTTGGCCAAGCATTAAAGCTTCGAAACTGAGATTGCAACTTCCCCCATATATTGCAACTTCCCGTATAGATTGCAACTTCTCTAATAGATTGCAACTTCTCTAATAGATTGCAACTTCTCTAATAGATTGCAACTTCTCTAATAGATAACAACTTTTCTAATAGATCCCCACTAGACCACACTTGAGACTACTTGAGTAAATTATGAGTGAGTCTGGTGTGAATGTACACTTTGGTTTCTTATAGTTATAACGTTTTTTTTTTTGTTTGGTGTAATGCACAAAATAGTAAGACAAATTTCTATACGGACAATAAAGATTATTATTATTATTATTATTGTCACAATATAGAAGTATTTGTATTTAATTGAATTCACTTTCACATCGGCATAATTGTATATCTTATCCCTTTTGCTAAGACAAAACTTCGAGACAAGTTCCTAGGATTCAAAATTACTACTTTGAGTAAGGATTAGTAAAAGACTAATTAGGAAAACTCATAAACTATCACAATATTTAATGTTGAGGCGCCAGGTCACTAGGACTTTGAACTGCGGACATACAGAGAACAGGACCTCAGGAAGACAGACTTACTGCCCGTGTTTGGCATGAAATGAACAGGTTACTTAGTAAGTAAACATGTCACGGTCCACGGTCATGCATGCAAAGACACCGCACACAACAATTAAGCATGAACCACTGGATACGCTTGACTTGTTACGTGAATATATTCTCCTTCCCCCCCCCTCCCCCACTCTCCCCCCCCCCTCTTTTTTGTGTGTGTGTAGACTCATTCATTCGAACGTGACATTGATATAAACTTTCTTTCCAAGTCTGACAGAAAATGGCGTTTTTCCCCCCTTCCAGAAACAGTCAACAGAACAACCAAGGACATATATATGTGTGTGTGTGTATATGTGTGTGTGTGTGTGTGTAAGTACATTTGTGTATAATGTGTGCAGTTTTAAGATTCATTCACATTAAGTAGTCATCTTATCAACGACTAATAAAACTACTTGATGTCGATAGCTAACCTTCACCTAGGCCTATACACTAGCATGTTGCTGTGATATTTTTTTAGACGCACTATTAGTGTGTAGTGGCGGGGTTGGCTGAGTGGTTAAGCCCTTGGCTTCGAACCTGGGCTCCTGGGTTCGAATCTCGGTGAAAACTGGGATTTTGAAATTTCCGAGATTTTTAGGGCTCCCCTGAGTCTGCCCAACTCTTATGGATACCTGACTTTAGTTGGGAAAAGTAAAGGCGGTTGGTCGTTGTGCTGGTCACATAACACCCTGCAAGGTCCGAAAGGGGAACTTTACTGTGGATGTTTTGGACTGATAGGCCGCATGGATGTCAGTATTGTACGTATTTATTTGTTTAAGTTTTTTTTTTAATATTCTCTTATTATTAAAAGAAACCCTCTGAGCGTCGTCTTAAAAAAAAAAAACTTGTACAGACTCAACACTACAGTCTAATACTAATTTAATGTTACACATTTTCCGAAATATTGCAATAGCCTACATCCTTAGACACTGATAAGCTGCTAGCTCTACCAGTATAAGTCTTCATCCTTTTAGGCCTAACACTTAGCAACAAAAAAAGTAATACATGGCCTATATGTCTAATAGAGATATAGAGTTCACTGTATGCATGCGTACAATTATCATTACATTATCATAACGTTTTTGAGGACATGTATGATTGGATGCCCATCATATGATATACAATTTGTGGGCCGCTTGGTATAGAAATGCCGATTTTGTCCGCCCCTGATTTATAGATAGTAAAAAATACTTCTTTAACTTCAAATCATTATTATTCATAACAAACTCAATCTGACAAGTTTTCTGGCTGGCTTCTAAGAAAGTAGGGGCACTAAGCGTACAGTTTGTGGTACATAGACGCATGTTGCAGTAGATGCTTTGAGTGGGCACTAGTTGTGCGTGGTGGGGGAGATGACGATTCCTTTACACACATAGTTCACTCCTATAATCCACCCCCTTTTGTTGTCTTGTCGTAAAATGTTTGTTTTTCATGTTTCATGGGGAGGGTATGTACCCGGGGCCATAGAGACAACCGAACGACAGTGCAGCGCGCATACCGCATGACCAGGCAGTGGGGGTGGACTGGCAATATAGGCATTCGGGCAAATTCCCGGTGGGCCGTACCCAAATGGGCCACCGAAAAGAACTTATGGATGTCACTATGACGCGTGTTAAATTGTTCAAGGTTTTATAATATTCTCTTATAAAAGTGATCCTTTGAACGTCGTGTTTAAAGAAATCTTTTACAGTGCAATACTAATTTAATCATTTTCCGAAATAATGTAATGGGCTACATCTGTAGACAGTGCTACTAGTAGGCTCCATCCCTTTAGGACCTACACACTTAGCGATTAAAAAAGCAACAAAAGGCCTATATTTCTTGTAAAGATATAGAGCATGTGTACAGTTATCGATACATTATCAAACTTATCAAAATGATTTTGAGGACAGATAGACTTAGAATCGGATACCCATCATATGATATAACATTTTTTGGCCGGATTGTATAGAAACGCCCGGGCCGATTTTGATATCGACCCCACCCTCCTTGCCAAGCCACCAGTTACCTCGAAGCTTCTCATTGTAGAAGGAAGATATATAGGAAAGGTCTATAAATATAACGTGAAATTTTAAAAAATGCCAATAACCGCAACCTATTGTTTTCGTTTTTACACTAATGATTTAGTACATGACAGTTATCTATACATCTTTCAATTCTGGGTACAGACCATGTTGTAAAGTTTCTATTCAATTGAGTTGTAACTTCTGACAGTGCTTCTGTTCCTGAATTACCCAATAAAAAAAAATGTCTTTTATTTGAGCTATCATGTGACACACGTGATCATTTAATTTTAAAAATAAATTCAATGAGATTCGTGACATTAGTTTTACCTTGACACCTAACAGAGAGGTAAGCCTGATCGTTAGGCTCTACATTTAAATAGATCTACAGCTACAGAGAGAGAGAGAGAGAAAACCAGAGAGAGAGAGAGAGAGAGAGAGAGAAAACCAGAGAGAGAGAGAGAGAGAGAGAGAGAGAAAACCAGAGAGAGAGAGAAGACATACACATTGATTGAAAAATGTGACTACAAACTGTTTGACTTAGGTTGATATATATCAGAGATAAGAATTCCCCGAAATCCGGAAGCTCAACTAGACTTTTCTAGACACATCGGGATGTATATTAAAGACTTAGAAACTTTAGGGTTTCCTTGTAGGTGACCTTAATCTATTTTTACTGGGGCACGCTACCAGTTAGGATAACATTCTACTTGTAGGGCGGGCCGGGTATACTATTTCAAAACAGTGCAGTCCTAAGGTCCGCGTCCCCTGGTACAGTGTCACCCCAACCCTCACCCTCCTTAACAAAATAAATTTTCCGTTAAAAAAATTATCTCTACAATTACAAGCGCTGAAACTTTTTTGGGTATCTAGCTAAACAAAATGCTACCCCCCCCCCACCTTTGGTGTCAACCCTGATGGGTGTCACTAGGATCGGTCACACCCCTCTCACTCCCCTCGTGACGCTGATGATGCGTTAAAAGATATTTTTTGACGTGAAACTATTTTTTTGCTCGCTAGCACTCTCTCTCTTTTCTACTGAGTGTTGTTAAAGGCAAAAACACGTCTTTTCACTCAGGCAATCTGGAATCGTCAGTCGTACTTAAGACCGCTGACGACAATGCAGTTTATTATGCATCATTCACAACCTATCGCTAACCTCTTACTACCGTCACAATAGATACACACTCATTGCAAAACAAAACTCCCATGGGGGTGTCCACGGGTAGGCGAGAGTTTACCCATTGCAAGGAGCGGAGTTGAAAGAGGGCCCTCACGGTCCTGTCGATAATCCATTCGCCGTTCCTCAAGGGACCGTTCACACTAATGGCGAGCCCTCCACGGTTAGCTTGATACAACATAGGAAAATGGCGGAGGTCCCCGGTGCACTCGGCCTTAGGCCATGTTTAGCCCATGCGCCCGGGGTGCCTGATGCACCGGAAATAGCAATGCTTTACATAGGCATTGACTTGGGTCTTCCAGACAGAACGGCGGTTCACGCAGGTTGTTTTTTTTTTTTACTGTTTGTCGCTCAAACAGGGTTTTTTTCAAACTTAGAGCTCGAAGAGCCTTCGGCTCAGCTCTAAGACGATCAAACGGTCCGAACACTGACCTGTAGTCAGTAGAAACCAATGGCTAGTTACAACCTCACAGGTCAGTGTTCAGGCCTACTATGACAATTGGTCTAAGATCGAGCCCCTCCCTTTTCTACAATTTTTTAAAAACAAATCCTTGTTTGTTTTTACCAGGATTCAAATACAAATATAAATTTCACCATCTCATCTCTGCCTGTGGTCTCTTCTGGGCATAGGCCACCAACCATCATCCTCCAGGCGTCTCGGCTCTGGGCAAGTCCCTCCAACTGTCCTCTTGTCTAGCCCATCTACTTGGCATCTGCTTCCAAATCGCGGTGCCATGTATTCCCGATCCGTCCCTTTTTCTTTGGGAGGGTTCCAGGTTAAGGCTTGCCTAGGCCTAGTTATGTTGGACGCAGGCTTGCGACCTACCGAGACCAATCGATATAGAAGGCTTGAACACTGACCTGCTTCCTCACAACCTGTGGGCAGTTTAGTCCAATAACTCATTGCCACGTCGTGAAGAGCTGTGACGTGGCAACGAGCCATTAGTTTGAACAGCTTACATGTTATGACGAAGCAGGTCAGTGTTCAAATCTTCTATATCGATTGGTCTCGGGCCTATCCCTCTCCAGCGTCTCTGAAGGATATCTCATGCAGTTGACGTAAAATAGCAGGTTGTTTCTATCTTTTAACCCTAAAAAAAACAACAACCTGTCTCTTTTATAAACCACAAGATAGCCACAGACTCTTGTCACACGAGAAAGTTTAGAGTTCTTTAAACTTAAAACAGCCTGAACTGGTTCTTGTGATAATTGTAGTCATAATCCCCATCACGCAAGACCTTGGTAAACTGTTTATAGCAAAAAGGACATCTTCAATTAGGATCTGAATTCCGACAACTAATTTTTCGCATTTTTAAACAGTACTACAAGAGACGACAAAAAGACGAGACTAAAATCAAACGTTCTGATCTCCAGAGCCCAACGTCAACTTGAAAACAAGATTTATGTTCAACTTACACATTTATGGAAGGCTCGGAATATTTATGTTCGAATGGCATTGAGACCACATGCTAAGATAATGTCAGAGAAAAATTGGCCCCTCTTAGTCTGGCATGTTCAGCAGATCAAGATATTTTAGCTGCATTTGATGTGATATTAATATTGTATTTATAAGGAAGTGATAATTTAAAACTACATTTTGTTTTGTCGTGTTTTTTTTTTAAACAGTAATAGACAGCTCTTACCAGTGGCATTACAGTCACTGTTGCCCCAGCTTATTGGTATTCGACAGCTCTTAACAGTGGCATTACAGTCATTGTTGCCCCAGCTTATTGGTATTCGACAGCTCTTAACAGTGGCATTACAGTCACTGTTGCCCCAGCTTATTGGTATTCGACAGCTCTTAACAGTGGCATTACAGTCATTGTTGCCCCAGCTTATTGGTATTCGACAGCTCTTAACAGTGGCATTACAGTCATTGTTGCCCCAGCTTATTGGTATTCGACAGCTCTTAACAGTGGCATTACAGTCATTGTTGCCCCAGCTTATTGGTATTCGACAGCTCTTACCAGTGGCATTACAGTCATTGTTGCCCCAGCTTATTGGTATTCGACAGCTCTTACCAGTGGCATTACAGTCATTGTTGCCCCAGCTTATTGGTATTCGACAGCTCTTACCAGTGGCATTACAGTCATTGTTGCCCCAGCTTATTGGTATTCGACAGCTCTTAACAGTGGCATTACAGTCATTGTTGCCCCAGCTTATTGGTATTCGACAGCTCTTAACAGTGGCATTACAGTCATTGTTGCCCCAGCTTATTGGTATTCGACAGCTCTTAACAGTGGCATTACAGTCATTGTTGCCCCAGCTTATTGGTATTCGACAGCTCTTAACAGTGGCATTACAGTCACTGTTGCCCCAGCTTATTGGTATTCGACAGCTCTTATCAGTGGCACTACAGTGGCATTACAGTCACTGTTGCCCCAGCTTATTGGTATTCGACAGATACCAACCCGGGTCACGGAGGTCACTGTTATCCGTAGAGCTAGACAATTAAACTTAATTCTAAGGACTGTCAGGTTTCGTACAGAAACGCGGCATTTCTTTTGAAGCACACACAAAAATGTCCAATCCCTGCCCTGTTCTGGTCGCTGAAATTAATGCCATACTCAAACAGTTGCCCTAAAGCCCTAAACAGTTTGTAAAGTGTTTTACAGGTTTCTGATGTTCCTTCAGAATTGAAGATAATTTACTTCCTAGTCCAAACCTCCCGCAGGACGACGAGGGACGGGAGCGGGCAGGCTTTGAACCTGGGACCATCGATATGTCCGAACGACGATCCAGTGCCACAGGACTAGGCAGCCATCCAGTGCAGATACACTTATAATAAAGCAAAGCAAAAACAGAAAATTGTCTCGCGAGTAAAGAAGGGGAAGATGTCAGTTGACAACTTAGAGAACGAAAGCAAGAGAAAACAAGTAATGAAAAAAAAATCAACTACTACTTTCAAATGGTACATTATACCGAAAATTCATATATTATCAGTCATTGAGAGGAAAAGTATGGACACTATCAACTTAGTTATCTAGTATTACTTTAATATGCGAAATTTTAGTTTAAAATAAACAATTTTCTTTTTTTTAAACACGAGTTTTAGACACATTTCTAGCCTTTACTACCTTCCTTTAGAGTAAAAACAAAAAAGGATTTGGTAGAAGTAGGAATCGAAAAAAGTATTCGAAAATTAATTGAATTATACAAGCCGATATGAGCATTATTTAAAAACAACAAAATATTATATAGGAATAGTCACGATATTAAAAATATAGGAAGTACTTTAAAAACAAACAATGTTCCCTACTAGTATTGTCAAGAATCTCATTCAGTTTTCCCTTGAAATTTTTAAAATGTATTGGCGAACTTCAGACATGGAAGCAAATATATAAATAGCAAGATTTGTGTTTTGGTGTATACGGTGTAGAGAACACGGACGTAGTGATAAGCCAAGTATTTGAATTAACCAGAGAATCGTTTTTTTTCTCGCGCCATTCTCAGCACTTTAGAATCAAATCTCTAACAGCCACATATGGAGAGTATAGAGTGCCAACAAAAGGACTAGATATGAATTAAGTGTTTCGGCCTGTAGCACAAAGTCATTACTAAGTTGACAACAGTGATTTTTTTTCTGACAAGGCATCCTTGACATTGTGCATAGTGTCAATGTCTTTTAAATTCTCTAACTTTCTCTTCTTTTTTTTTTTAACTTTTTTATTTTATGTTACATTACATAGCCACCACATAGTACATATCGCTTTCTTTTTTTTTATTCTCTCTCTTGTATTTTTTTTTTGTGTTCTTAAAAATCAATGTTTAAACAAAGAGCAGATTACTGTGATTAACTGAAGTTATAATTATAAAGTTGAGTACCCTTTTCAGACCTTTCACCTATACTGCACATGATGTAAAGGTTATCAGGTACTGTGGTCCTCGGTTAAAGATGGTATAATGAAGCCAGCACAACGATGAATCGTTTTAACTTTTGCTCAAATAATGTCAGGTACCCATTTGAGCTGGGCGGAGGCGCCCTAAGGATTCCAAAGTTAAACATTCCAGTGTTCACCAGGATTCGAACCCGGGACCCGTCGATTCGGAAGCCAAGCCAGTCAATGTCTCTGCATCGACTTTTGGTAGGAAAATCCCAAATTAATAATAATGTATAATACGTGTAACATTTTAGCATTGCAAAGTATACATATTCATCATTGGAAAGAGTTTACAAAGAGAAAAGAACTGATCTGTCCAATGAAAGGATCAATGAAAGATCTAGAGTCAAAAAACAAAACGAACTAAAATGAACTTAAAGTGACGTCTTGCATTTTAACTCATAAAGCCAGCAAGATCAGTTGTGCTAATAGTGTAGAATGAAATATTTGGTTCTTACCCAAAATAAATCACGTAAAAATGTACAAATACACACTACACATCAGACTCCTATGCTCGCGCATATGCTCAATTCATCTATCCGATTTCTCCCTCCATCACATCATGATAAACACACACACACCCTCCATTTCCACCTACATAAATCATACTAATAAACCTTACCGATCGATTCTAAATCAACTGTTAGACTACCAAACACCTGTTTCCCATAACAAGCTGTACGTGGTATATGTGTATAGATCTGGACTTAATATTTCAAAAATCTACATTAACTTTTATTGTGCATGAGCCTGC
This sequence comes from Biomphalaria glabrata, assembly GCF_947242115.1. Lineage (NCBI taxonomy): Eukaryota > Metazoa > Mollusca > Gastropoda > Planorbidae > Biomphalaria > Biomphalaria glabrata. Next base: position 21,588,317 of record NC_074726.1, read on the forward strand.
TTGCTTTATGGAAAAATAAAATGACATTAACTTGAAGGACATTTCGAGTTCACATTGAAACAGCTCACCATTTCAACATCATCGTCTCATCTTTGATTTTCCCGAAAGGGCTTTCAACAGTTTTGAATTGAATAAGATTCTTCTAACAACGCGATATTAAGATAAAAGTAAAGTTCCCTTTCAGGGAAGATGATGTTAAAATGATCTGTTTCTTTGTCCAAGGTTAACGAGGAGGGTGTCATGTGGCCAGCACAACGACCAACCGCCTTTACTTTTCCCCCAACTTAAGTCAGGTACCCATTAGAGTTAGGTGGACTCAGGGGCGCACTAAGATCCCTAAAGACCTTGGATTCGGATGCCAAGTATAACCACTCAACCACCGCGCCCCCTCCAGTAGCTGTACTAATACTATAACATTTAAAAAAAGACATAATGCAAAGAGGATTGCATTTCAAAGAAATTACAAAGCAATGTTCTTGTCGAAGACTAGGCTAGGGTCGTGACGTGAAAACATGCACTAATTCTTAATCTTCACAATCAAAGACAATACCTTAGATATAAAAGAAGTAATAAGATTAACAACGTATTCAGTTTACGTCTCGAGAGACTTTCCACTACTCAGGTGGCAACTGTCAGAGATGGAGTGACCTCTCCATTGCTGGCAGGGCCGGCCTTTAACCATTTTGAGCGATTGCTCCAATCGGGCCCCGCACCTTGCAAGGGCCCCGCAATCTACATTAAGCATTATCACTATCGGTCATGGCTCTTGGTCACATGCTTTTAAAACTGTGGTGTTTAAAGGGTCAACATATTTAGTGTCGGCCTATCGTAGATAGACTATATATTCACCTCTGAATTGCCCTTTCAAACAAAATGTTAACATTTGTCCTAGCTTATAAAATGACGTTACTTCAATAGAGATGATTTATTACTGCTACAAGAAGCCATGTGTTAAGTCCGTGCATCTTAGTGAGAAGCTTAAACAAACTACATTAAGTCATTGGTTTTCCTGGCTGATCCAGGCAACTCGATTCATGCTCCAATGACATTTATTTTAAAACTTAAGCCTGCAACTTTAAAACTTAAAGTAGGTTTAAATGGAAAATGATAAAGACGAACAGATCAACGTTTTATTCATTCGTTCCAACACCTGTTCCATGAGTTTCATTCAATGTTATTTATGTCAAGTATTTTCTTCGTAAAACAGTGCCGCAGCGCACGCACCATCCGCTAAATGGTGTGTGTGTGTGTGGGGCAAACAGGACTCTAGTCCGGGAACCCAACAAAAAGGGGGGCTGGAATTCCTTTAAGGTAATGCTATACGTATTTGAATTTTTCTTTTGGCATTACGAGAGGGAGGGGGCCCATACGAACATAGGGCCCAAGTACTCGTATTATTTTTTGACCACGTTTTGATTTTTATGCTTTTAGGAAAAAAATGTATTTAAAAAATTAAATGAGAAAAACATAAAATTGATAACAGCCTGAAAGTCAATAGGTCACCAAGGTAGCAAACTATACATATCAGCGATCAACATTATGGACTTGAGACATTTATATGCAAGGGCATTCACATGTCTTTGCAACACGAGTGAAGCGACTCGGTATCTTGTTTGTTTTCAATAGCTGGTAATAACATCGTCCTGAGGGCGCCCACCAATTGCAATTAAAATACGAACTTAGGCTATCCCACAAATACTTACACGCATGCATTGTTTTAATTAAAGTCATGTGCTCCCTAGCCCTATGTAAATAAGTTTCCGACAGGGCGAAGAGCAAAAAAAAAAAAGGTTTATTCACTGTTTCTATAGGATGAATAAGAAAACAAAAACTCATTATTTCCCTAACTATAAATCAAAGCAGTAAATTAGATTGTATTGCTGACATTGTTGAGTTCAAACGCACAGAAAGAGACGAATAGGATTGGGCACGGTAGATAGCCAAGTAAATCTAGATTGAAAGACAAACACCTGGTAGTGATGTATGCGTTTGGACTTGTCGATCGTCCCGGGTTCAAACCCTGCCCCCTGCTATCCCCCGTCGTCCTGATGGAGGTGTGGACTAGGAAGTAAATTATCTTCAACTGTGAAGGAACATCCGAAACATGTACAACATTTTACAAACAAACATTGCATTAACAACGGTATCGTATGTTGGGCTTCGATATCAGTTCACAGCAATTCCATTGTGCTCGAGACTTTCTTTGGATGAATAATAATTAGACTAAGTCTTCATTGGAGATTTTCAAAAATAAACTAAATAATGTCAAGGAGGCTTAATTGAACTTCAGAATTGCCAAATAAATAAAAGTGACAACCAGAAAAGCTTTTAAAAAACACTTAATTCTGCAAGATATAAATGTGCACATAAATGTACAAATAGCATTGTAGAAACACAGGCAATGAACACGTCCTGGATTTTGTGCACCGGATACACCAAAAGGCTCGCTAGTTATAGGCTAGTTATAGGCTAGTTATAGGCTAGTTATAGGCTAGTTATAGGTTAGTTATAGGCTAGTTATAGGCTAGTTATAGGTTAGTTATAGGCTAGTTATAGGCTAGTTATAGGCTAGTTATAGGCTAGTTATAGGCTAGTTATATGCTAGTTATAGGCTAGTTATAGGCTAGTTATAGGCTAGTTATAGGCTAGTTATAGGCTAGTTATAGGCTTTCCGCCATGTATGGAAATCTCCTAAAGGGACCATAGACTTGTATATTATATCTAGACTGGAAACCGGAAATAAATTCTTATTCGCGACTGATCGATTCACAGACCTATACATATATAGATTTTTATGCATGTAAACTCTTTTTTCAGGCTCTAAGGGGAGTCACCCCAAGCAATCTTTTCTGTCTTAGAAAAGTTATGATCTTTAGTTTTCAAAGTTTAGAAATAATGCAAAATCATTTCTCGGATATTCACGCAAATATATAATTAATTCTGTTTGTTTCCATTGAGATAATGTTTCAAAAATCCTAGATGGAAATAATTCATGTTAATTTAAATCATATTATGTACAATTAAATAAATTGATTACCTAGATCTTTCTAGATTATGTATCTAAAAATTGCAAAATAATAATTATAAGACGAGGAGTACTTTTATTTTTGATGTTCAATTACTAGATCTAGAAATTAAATTATATGTTACATAGGTTAGGGTTGAGAAAAAAACTCTACTTCCTTTACTTAACAAAACAACGCCTTGATCCAAGTTTCTACAAAAAGTTCACATTTTTTGTAGTGTTAAAAAATCTCCATGCCCAGTATAGCTATAGTATCTATAAGTCTATGGGACAAGCTATCTTGTTTTTTTGTCGTCAGTTCTACTTGACTTTAATTTGTTAACAATCCTCTAACGGCACTTCCCTAAAACTGTCGCTTCGTCAGTTTGTGGCCTAGACACAACTAGTAAGGTCCTAGATTATCGTCTAAATAAATAAAATAAATTACTAGCATCGTACTTATACGTATTAGGATTTTTAAAAAGTCATCTTTCTCTTTTTTGATGTCATATTCTCATTTGGCAAGTAATTGACCTAAATAGTGAAAATGTCCGTCAATCACTCATTTGTTTACAGTGAGAATCTTACACAAAATCACCCATTAAAAGCAGAAATATACGTTTTTTTGACAAACCCTCATTGAATGGTACTCATTCATTCAAGGTTATTTTTTTTATTTCTTAGAGTGACTTAGAGCTTCTCAGATCTATGTATTTTTTTGCTTTGATATTTTCGGGCATGATTCGAATTGGGACAAAAGAGAAATATGTTATAATTTGACCCACTGAGGGTCTATAGAGTTTTCTCTCAGGAGCGCTGGAATTTGCAGAAGTTGCCGGAAGAACTATCATGGTAACAGTTTAGAAACAATGCATTATGGGATTGAAAAAGGGAAATGTAGGTCACCAGAATGCTGGGTTAGAACCAATAAAAGCTGCGCGGGGACTTTCTGTCCTAGTATGTCACATATCTTATCTTACATGTTACAGACGTTACTTCAAATAAGAAGATGATTACGTCCTACGTAATTGCGTATATTTTGTAATACAACTGGACCTGAGCTGGAGTCACAACTATCAACCCCACAAAGTCGCCCCTATGACAATATAGGGCAAGTGTGGTGCCTTGGACTACAAAAATGAAGGGAAATGGTCAGTGTAACACTCTTGGCGCCTGGCTAACAGTCTGGCAGACTTACACGATTGAAGGGAAACGGTCAGTGTGACACTCTTGGCGCCTGGCTAACAGTCAGGCAGACTTACACGATTGAAGTGAAACGGTCAGTGTGACACTCTTGGCGCCTGGCTAACAGTCTGGCAGACTTACACGATTGAAGTGAAACGGTCAGTGTGACACTCTTGGCGCCTGGCTAACAGTCTGGCAGACTTACACGATTGAAGGGAAACGGTCATTGTGACACTCTTGGCGCCTGGCTAACAGTCTGGCAGACTTACACGATTGAAGGGAAACGGTCAGTGTGACACTCTTGGCGCCTGGCTAACAGTCTGGCAGACTTACACGATTGAAGTGAAACGGTCAGTGTGACACTCTAAGGGTTTAGTTAACAGTCTGGCAGACTTACAAAGCATGAAAAGACCTGGTCAACCTGACACTAGCGCGCCAACAATCCAACTTACTACTTACACTGATTCCCAGCCTTTTCAATACTTTTTGTTTCTTGACGGAACGAGTTAATTAATCGACAATACGTAGACAAGCGAAGAGGCGCGGTGGCTGAGTGGTAAAGCGCTTGGCTTCCAAACGGATTCGTGAGTCCCGGGTTCGAATCTTAGTGAAGACTGGGATTTTTTATGTCTGAATTTTTAAGGTGCATGTAAGTCCATCCAGCTCTAATGGGAACCTGACATTTGTTGGGGAAAAATATAGGCGTTGGTTTTGTGCTGGCCACATGACACACTCGTTAACCGTGAGCCACAGAAACAGACGACCTTTACATCATCTGCCCTAAAGATCGCAATGTTTGAAAGGGAACCTTTACTTAGACAAGTGTACTGACCCCCTTTTAAAAAAAATTGTCATTGGCGCCTGAACATCCTTATCTATAGATGAAAATCTCCCCTAATCCATTGAACTCATTCTTGACTTTAACGTTTTTGTTGTGTTTTTACGAAGCTTATATTTACTCACTGTGTCCATCTGTCTATCTGGTAAAAAGCTTTTTAAAAAGAATTTTTTAAATATTTGCTTGTTCTAGATTGAATTTATGTTAAAAAATCTGGCAGAAGAAAAGCAAGGCCAATGACACTAGCTCCAGCTGAAATAACCTGCCCAGCGTGCTGCCAAACATTCCGGGCTCACATGGAACTCACCAGCCACTTGAGAAGGCACAAAACCCCAGTCCAAAGCCTTCAGCCCCCTGGGTCGAACTACAATAGACTGACAATATAGAATAAAAATCTTTAATAAAAAAAAAAACTAAAACTTAGACTGAAATATACGATTTTACATTCACTACTTAAATGCTCATGATAAGCCTTCAATATGAGTGATGAGCTATTTTTAGATCAGCATGCGCATGAGTACAAGCTAGACATTTAGCTTATGTTTTATGATCTGAGCCTTCTGCCTAAATTTATGAAGGAAGGTGGGAAAAATCAATACATAGCCTAGTGTGTTCATAGTTTATATATGATGCATGGGCTTCAGTGGCGTAGCTAGGGGGGGGGGGAATTTTAAAAATCTCCTGGCCCACTCCTGGCCCACTTGAAAAGGAAGGGGGGGGGGCCAAGTGAGTGTTTTTTACATTAAATATTACGCAAAATGCAGATATCCCCAAAGAGGTCAAGCCCCCGGGAACCCAAGTGATGGAAAAGTCCAAGCTACGCCCCTCATAGGCTTACCTATTAATTAAATACAATTATTTAAACTTTCAATTCTATCTTAAAATTTAGTAACAGGGGAAACTAATACTTCAGTATTCACACATATGGCTAAATATGTCGGGCTTAGTCCACTTAAATGATTGTTAACGCTATTTCTCCATAGCCCATTCTCCGATCAAGTGGATACTTTAAACAATTATTTATTTTACCTAAAAAGCATTAATCAATATTTAAAAAATTACTCATATAGTCTATTAATTATCGGTAATTAATTATTTTGTTTGATATCGAATAAAGGAAGTAACTTGTACATTATTGGTAGATATAGTTTTAAGAAAGGAGTTCTTTAGATAAGTTTTTTATAAATAAAAAAAAAAACACGATTTTTTACATTTTGTTTGTTAAGCAATGATGATAGAGTAACACACAAAAAAAAACAAAACAGAAAGCAATTTGGGTAAATGCGGCAGGAAAAGATAAAAATGAGGAAAGATTTGTTTTTAACTTGGAAAAAGACTAAAGCAGTTGATAAGAAGACCAATGACTACTGGTGACTTCATTGGTTGCTAACAGTGATCTGTCAATTTAGTGACCCGGACTTTACTCATTTCATCCATTCAAAGCTGCCTGGGGGTGCGGCATGCGCTCTGGATTGTGGTTCGCTCGTCTCAATGGTCCCTGGTCCATACCCTGCCAGCTGACATCCCCCGTCGTCCTGCGGGAGGTTTGTGCTAGAATGTAAATTATTTTCGACTCTAAAAAAACATCGAAACATTTCAAACATTTTACTAACGTTCACCTTTTTTTTTTCTACTATCATTTCCAAATCTCATCCAATCTCCCACTTTTCATGTTCTTACGTTGTTCTTGAGGTTTCCTTGTATCGCCACCACATTTCTCAATATTTCTTTCTCTTCTTTTTCTATAATAGTGAATCTCATTGCTTAAGGAATGTAACTCGTATCTTAAAAAAACAAAATGTAAAGAGAGAGAGAGAGAGAGAGCAGCATATCGAGTTAGACATGTATAACAAAAAATCCTAATATAGATTCAAAGAGACACGATACGAGCAACACACTCTATTTGCTATACCACTGTTGATGGTATCTAGAGAAATCAAGTAAAATAACAAAAATACTTTTAAAAAAGGGCTTATATAAATTAGTTTTGGTCAGTCATGTTTGTAATAATAATAATAATTGTAATTTGTAATAATCCTCAGACGACAATCTATAAAAGGGACAAATTCAGCTTATACCACTACTTTAGTCAAGTACTATTTCTTTTCCTTGTTTGAGATACCAACCAAAGTAATCATTTACCAATTGTTAATTACCTATTTCGTTATTTTTTTATTTATTGATTCTTGTGTTGTCAACAATTTTGCAAAATTTCAGCTTGATCCGAGATTGGGTGTCAGTCAGAGAAATAGCGTGTGCAAACTTTTGACTAGACAGACCAGTGTTTCTCAAACTTTTTTGTCTGGCGGCACAGAAAAAAAGCTACAAAAATTCGCGGCACACCACGAAGAAGAACAGTTGTTTTATAATAAAAAAAGAAAAAAAATTTTTTTACCAGTTTTTAAGTATTACATTTAATGAGAAGGGTGTGCCTGTTTTATAGAGCAAATGGGATCTAATGGAGACTCCAGAGTTGGCAAACAAACTCGTATTTCATCGTCTATTGCAAGAAGTCTCTCTCTTTTATTAGACTTGATTTCAGTCAGTGCTGAAAATACAAACTCACAAAACCACGAAGATGCGAATGGAAGAATTATTTTGATTGCTTTTAAACTGATTGCAGGATATAACTTGTTAATTGAAATTTAAAACACATCCAGGCTTTTCTCGGCAAAACTTGACTTAAGAACTGCATCGCTTTTTAAATCAATGAGCTGCACTTCTTCTTCAGTTGTCAGATTTGTAGCTTCATTGTTTCCAAATGGATAGCTGACCCATCCATACTCATTATTCCAACTGTTGGAAAATAATGCTGCAATGCTGACTGCAGGTGTGTCAAAGTTTCCAGAATTTCGGGGGTGATTTCTTTATTTGAAGAACATTAATTGTAAGTAGGAAAGCAGTCCTTTCGAAAACTTACTTTGCCACAAAGACACATTTTCACCAAATGACTTCAGTTTTGAGGATGCAGTGATGATGGTTTCCGATGGTCCTTGAAGACTTAAATTCGATGAATTTAATTTGTCAAATACATTAGAGAGAAATCTCGCCTTAAAACACCAGATCTCGTCATGAATAGAAATTCCAAAGTCTTTTTTTTTTTCAGCCTCCAAGAATGAAATCAGCTCAGCCTTGAGTTGGATGACACGCTTTAACACTTTTCTCCTGGAGAGCCAACGAACGTTGGTGTGATACAGAAGACATTTGTAGTCTGAATCAATTGCTTCAATCACTTGGTCCAGAACAGACATCAAATCTTTCAGCAAAGATTTGAAGGCAAGAGCTTCTCTGTGGATCATGCAGTGAACAACTAATACATTTGGATTTTCTTGACGCACAAGAGTGACGAATCTCTTTCTATTTCCTTTCATGGAAGGCGTGGTAGCACAACCATGTCCAGACTTAGGATTGGCCACACCTACATCACGCACTCTTTTGTACTGAAGAGAGAGGAGCCCCCACTTTGCGAGTACTGTGACTCTCGCCTCACCGTGAAACATATCCTCGTTGATTGCCCCAGATACCAGGATGTCAGGGCGAAATATTTTAGAGCCACTAATCTAAAAACACTATTTAATAATGTCGACCCTGGGAAGGTACTGGGCTTTATTCGGGAAGTGGGGCTATCTACGAAGATGTGATTTCTGAATTTTTGAACATGCACTATTTACATTAGATTTTTACCAAATATTTAAATTTTTACTACCTTTACTATTTTAACTGTGAATAGACCTTGATTTTAATTATATGACTGTATAGAATCTGGCCCTTGTTGTTTAGAGAGAGAGTAGTCCTTAAGGGACTGCAGGCACGACATGGCCTAAATTGTGCCGATGTGCCTCAAATCAACAATCAATCAATCACCTTTCATGGAAGGACAGCCTGCGGTGCCAACGCTGACACAGTTTTTCCACTGTAGTTTGAAGAGCAAAATGTTTTCGTTCACCACATTGAAAATATCTTCGCCTTTGCTCGTAGTTGGTAAGTCTTTGCAAAATAAGAATTCGTTGACACATTTTTCATTCTTTATGAACCGAATAAAAGCTAGCAGCTGGGCTTTGCCGCTAACGTCAGTGGATTCATCAACTTGAAGAGACCACAGCAGAGACACTTCATCAACAGTCACGTCGAAGTGTTCGCAGATTTGACCTTGTAAATCTGACGATAAGTCTTCAATTCTGCGCAAGATAGTATCATTTGACAAAGGGACTTATAAACTTTTTGGCGGCTTCGGGTCCAAGGATAGTTTCAACAACTATTGCTAAAGCTGGTGCAATGACTGATTCAGCCTCTGTTTAGGCTTTCTTGCGTTTTGCTAATAACTAAGCAACCTTATAACTTGCAATCAATCCCTTTCTGGTAGCTTTAGTTAGTTCGTAAGTTTCTTAGCTTGTTTATTTTGTTGAGCCCTGATGTTTTCAAAGTATTCCTTCGGTTGCGCTTACAGCTGGATGTTTTGTTTCCAAGTGTCTCTTCAATTTGCTTGGAACAAGCGCCTCATTCGATAGAGTTGCATTGCAGATCAGACAGAATGGCAATGGAGAATCTTCAGTTCCCGAAGATATGAAACCATGTCCGATGTCATCTTCTTTGTACCTTCGTTTGGTTCCTTGCTTTTCATTTAACACTTTCGCAGTTTCATTCTTGTTAACGTATTTCTCCATGGATAACAATAAATAATGCTTAATGATAATTTGTTATTATTAACATACACCTAACCAATTTACATGAAACACATCGCTTATTATTATCGTTTCCAATTCAAGAACTGCTGTGCATTTGCTAAGGCGGCCTACATTTGAGTCAATATATATATAGTGGACAATTACATAACCTGAATAGCTAACAGCCCTTCCCGTCACTATGGAGCGGTCCACTACTTTTACTGGTCGTTGTAAGTGGGGATGTCGTTCAGAAAACTCCCGCGGCACACCTGCAAATCTTCGGCGGCACACTAGTGTGCCGCGGCACACAGTTTGAGAAACACTGAGACAGACACACAGAGTTTGTTATAAGACTCTTTTTTTTTCTATCATTTCTTTAACTGGCACGAGACAGCGTTGTTATGACCTGTCATTATGTGTCAAAGAGTTGTCTTTTTGTTGTTTTTTTTTTTTTTGTATATAGAGACTGTAAAACTAGTCAGTTGTATCAGTCGGTCTCCTATACTTTAGTAAAACCGCGCCAGCACACATTATAGACTGCAATCACTGATTTAAAAAAAAAATAATTGTTATGTATCGACCAAGTTACTGCGGGTGTATCACTTGGGTTCACATCTGTTGCATTCAACGAAAAATGTGTTTAGCTTGACATTTCACGTCAATAGAGTCAGAAAATGGATTCGGTGGTTGAGTGGTTTGGCGCTCTTGTTAAGAGCCGAAGGATCCGAGCTCGAACATTGATCTAACCTTACAAAGATTTTTTTTTTCTGTGAGATTGGAGTTCAACCTGCTCTACTAGCACCAGACACCCATGACATCGTCTGCCGTAAGTAAAAGCCACAAGTCAAGTCATAATAACGTTATCTCTGAAGCCAGTTGAAGAAACGATAAGCCTTATTCTTATCAAGACATTATCAACAGTGGCATAGCAGCAAAGGCGGCCTTAGCAGTGCGTGGGGCTCTGGGCGAATGTCATATTAAGGCCACGAATATTTGTACGCTTGCCTAATGGTGACAAAACAATCACTTAATCGCGGGGCCCTCCTAAGGCGCCTTGCCTGTGGCCGTAGCCCCACTCCCCAACCCCTAAGGCCGCCTCTAATAGCAGGTACCCTTGAGCTTAGGTAATAAGTAATTCAAGAGTTTTGAATCCCTGCATTATTTGTGATGGCACCACTGTTCACGTTACATAACTCTGTATCATCTCACTATCGTAAAACTATGAGTGTCGATAAACAACAATGTGTTTTGGTCAATATATTACCGTTTCCAGTGTTTTTCTTCTACTTCTTCTTCTAGCCAGCTCTATTGCCGCTGAGCTGCAAGCTCTTTTGCAGACTGTGCCAAGGAAAAATAGTGTGCTGTTTTCTTCAGTTGTTCAGCACTGCTGTACAGGGTGTTGGTAATGTTGGGCTGGAGTGGTAGTAGGGTCTGCCTAAGGTGGATTAGGAAGGGGCATTCAAAGGGGATATGGTTTACGGTTTCATAAGGGTGGGCGCAGTGTCTACATAGAGGAAGTTGTGTGGAATTTATTTTGTTAAGAGGGTAGAAGACGTAATATTTATGAAAAAGTCAAACTGTTACGCAAGTCAAGACTCTCAGACTAATCGTTTTCCGCTTTCACACTCTCCTATAATGTATATATAGTGCGTTGTTATACTAAGGCTTGTCTTTAAGTCCGAAGATAAATGAGGAATACAGTATTTCCCGTAGCTACGTAGCCTGAGCTGCGACCTACATATTTTGCCAAATCCAACGCAGACATAACCATTTTCCGCCGGTGGTCGATTTATATTTTGTTATTACCGTCTAAGTCTGTCCTCGGCTGTGGATTTTCTTTTGGCCTCACGCTGGTATCGATTGTAACCGAAACATTCAGTTACTATTGGCCTGACGCTGGTATCGATTGTAACCGAAACATTCAGTTACCATTGGCCTGACGCTGGTATCGATTGTAACCGAAACATTCAGTTACCATTGGCCTGACGCTGGTATCGATTGTAACCGAAACATTCAGTTACCATTGGCCTGACGCTGGTATCGATTGTAACCGAAACATTCAGTTACCATTGGCCTGACGCTGGTATCGATTGTAACCGAAACATTCAGTTACCATTGGCCTGACGCTGGTATCGATTGTAACCGAAACATTCAGTTACCATTGGCCTGACGCTGGTATCGATTGTAACCGAAACATTCAGTTACCATTGGCCTGACGCTGGTATCGATTGTAACCGAAACATTCAGTTACCATTGGCCTGACGTCGTTGTAAAGTCTCAAGTAAGTTTGAAAGGTGAAGAAATAACAAAATGTGCCATTTAATAATGGCCGACCTGAATGCAGGAAATGTTTGCCAAAATTATGTTTTTGTACACACACACACACTGGTACTTAACACACGCACACAAGTTCTTGCCTTCTTCTCCCCCCCCCCCCCCTTTCCAGTTCTGCCTCGACATTGCCCCAAGATAATTGGGGGATAATTGAATACGCTTAGAAAGGGTAATCCTGCGTACTTCGTAACTGTTGGAGGTTACTTAATAAAAAGGTCCAGTGTCTTTTTCCCCCTATCATATAGAAATGTACTGATCAAGATGTACCTGTATACTAGGATATGGTTGTTTAACTCTTTCTCTCCTAATTAACGATATCATCGTTGATTTGACCTCATTAAATTAAATTGATGTTTGGTCTTATAATCTGTAATTTGTGTTTTAAAAGAAGAGCATTTATTCTCCTATAAATCAATACCAAAAGTAACGTTTTCTGATAACAAACAAAAATGTTATTGAAGTTCAATCATAACAGGGTAAAGGTGCAAAGGTGAAAAATGAAAAATTCCGCCAGAAAGTGCAAAAATAATTACGGAGATAAAGAATTAATTGACGCACAGCAGATTTCGACCTTCGACACTTAAATTATCATCTCATGACTTGATTGGAATCATTGGGGTGCCGCGGCGGTTTGCGCAAGGAGGGTTCTCCACTCCTTCCAGCCAGGTGCCATGCATACTGTGGGCGTATAGGGGATCAGGTCGGTCTGCTAATCATGTTGTTCAGCTTTTTAAAAATTAATCTAAATATTTTCCTAAGGGTTATTGCATTCTCCGGATATGTCAGGTTTCGTCCCTTGAGATGAAAAAGGTCACCAAATAATCTTCTAATTCCAAATTTATTTTTTTTTTTGTTTAATATTTCTAACACGAGGCCCTATTCGATTGTGCATATAATATATATATGTATATACACAGATATATATATATATACTACATTTACTTGTAAACAAAATATCAAAACTAAAAACAGGTTTAGCATATTATGCATAAGAAATATTTTTTAAAAAGCCTGTGGACTTCGAGAAGTATAACATTACATTATAATTATATAACTAAAACTAACGACAAACTTACATAGCTAATTTCAAGCATATGAAATCTCCTTATATGGTGATGCTCTCAGAACAGAACGAATTCAACAAGAAACAAAATCCAAGATTATAATTTCCCTCTGTATTAATGAATGCGTGGGTATCTCTGCTCGCTACCTGTTGCTGCTGAAACCTAGACCGACTCTTCACACTGCTCCCTAATGTCGTATATGTATATCGACCCAAGATATCATGCAATTGTTTGTGTGGCCTCGGCTCTCTCACCTGAGTAGATGGGGGAGGGAGGGGGGATTTCGGAGACATGGGGGAGGGAGGGGCTACATCAGGACGCGTTTCATTCAATACATCCACGCTTCCTGGGTTGTTGTTTTTGTTGTTTTTTTTTTCTCTCTCCCCTCTCTGTTTAATGTTTTTTTTTCCTCCCGCTTTGACCAATCTTAAAGGAGTGTATGGAATGTTGTCTTTGAATGGAAGGGAGAGGGGAGGTGTAGGGTGTGGTGAAGAGGAGAAACCAGAAATAGTTGTTTGGAAACGCTTTCGCTAGTGTCGTCTTGTGATGTTTTTAATTGGGATCATTGGAGTAGGCTTGCACTAAAATATATAATCTTATCTTCTTATCTTATAAATTACAGACGTTGCTTCAACAAAAAAACAACAACATAATTACGTCCTATGCATTTCACGTGTCAATCTAGTCATGCATGTTAATCCGTGACTTAAATTTTGCTTAGTCGTTGGTTTTTCTGGCTGATTCAGGCAACCCATTACATGCTTTAATGGTAATATGGAATAAGGAGCACTATTATGAATTTGTGTAAGCATATGGAATTAGAAATGTTCTTCTGTCTTATTTATTAGTTCATTAGTTGTAATTTTTTTTTCTTTTTGTAAAGTATATATTTTTTTCGTCTAATGGAAATTAAAAAGAGACAATGACAGACATAGAAAGAGAGAGAGAGAGAAAGAGAGGGAGAGAGAGGAGAAAATAAGAGAAGGAGAAAAGGAGAGGGGATAAGAGACAGGTTATCGTGGCACACACAAATAATGGAGAAAGAGACAATAAGAGAAACTAACAGAATGCGAGTAGAGAAGAGAAAGAAGAGAAGAGAAAAAAGAGAGAAGATGGGAGAAACCTTGAGAATTAAAAGAGAAGATATGTAGTGAGAAGGCTGCCTGGTCGTGCGGTATTCATTCTGGTCTATCGTTCAGTCGTCTCGATGGTCCCGGGTTCAAACCCTGACCGCTGCCACTCCCCGTCGTCCTGCCCGAGGTATGATTATCTTCAACTCTGAAGGAACATCCGAAACATGTCAAACATTTTACAAAACAGAAGAAATGAAAAAAAAAAAGACAAAAAGAAAAGAGAGAGAGAGAAGAGAGAAGTATAGGAGAAATCCAATTAAATACTGAATAGACTCAATCATATATCTGTACCAACTTTATCACGAAAAAAAAAAATAAGCAATTGAAAAATCCCAGATGTTAGCAAAACTTTTACCTGTGCTATATTATAGGAAATGATTATATTTAAATGTCCTAGCTCACACTTAGGACGTCAGTGGGACGACAGCTGGAGGCTTCAAACTCAATGCCATCGTTAAAACTGCCCGACTGGTATTCCACACGGCAAGGCAGCCATCCAGAAGTTATAGTGAGATATACATTCGAAACTTCTATTACCAACTTTTGTAACACTCTGTTCTATGTCATTATTATAATTTTTCTACACTAATTAAATTATTTATTTCCTTAATATTGTCTACGGGATGAAGTCTATAAAAGCCAGAGGATTTTTCTGAATTCGTTTCTTTGTATAGTTAACAAATCATATTTAGTACTTTAAAATATTTTAAAATTGAAAGAAATTAGTTTCTAAGAAATCCATGGATAGGAAATTCGGAGAAATTAAACAAATTCCTAGCGCTTGGCAAAGCGCAACATCTGCTACTACCTGCTGGGCAGATTTAGGTGAGAGGACACTAAACAAAAGGTTTAGGGATGTAGTCTCAAAAAGGTGTTCTCAATTTGTAAATGTTCTCTCAATGGTTTGATATGCTTTTATCTAGGTGTTCTCAATGATTTGATGTGTTTAATCTAGGTGTTCTCAATGATTTGATGTGCTTTTATCTAGGTGTTCTTAATGATTTAAGGTCTTTTTATTGAGGTGTTCTCAATGATTTGAGGTGTTTTTATCTAGGGATTCTCAATTTTCGAGTGTGCATTTATCGAGGAGTTCTCAATGTGCATCGAGCTGTTTTTAATGATTAGATCTACTTCCAGTCAGGTTTTTTCAGCGTTTAGATGTGACGCAAATAATGAAAGCACTTGGTAAATATGGAGAGAAAATGTTGAATTTTAAAAAAGTGCAGCCATGAACAGTAGAGTGTAGTATGTTGCATCTCTGTTGCTTCTCTCCTGAAGGCTTTCTAAATTTAGTGATTTTACTAAAAGTGTTATTCAAGTCAAATGTGAATATACGTTGTACACTCACAATTATTGTTACTTCTTAAGTTAGTTTTAAAACATCACATGTAAAATCCTAGAACACATAATATGTAGCAAAATCATAAACCACTTAGACAAACATAATGTCCTTACTCCATACCAACATGGCTTTAGGAAATATAGATCTTGTGAAACACAACTAATAGGACTAATTGATGATTTGTCAAAAGGTTTAGATAATAGTGAGCAAATAGATGCTATGTTACTAGATTTTTCCAAGGTTTTGACAAAGTTCACCACCATAGTTTGCTTAAAAAACTAAAATATTTCGGCATTAATGGTCGATTGCACCAGTGGATTAAAGATTTTCTGATAGGGAGAGAACAAACTGTAATAGTAAATGGCTCTAAATCAACACCAATAACAGTAAACTCAGGCGTACCTCAAGGAACAGTCTTGGGTCCACTACTATTTTTAATTTACATAAACGATTTACCAAATTGCATTAGTTCAGGAACAAAAGTTAGATTATTTGCAGACGATGGCATAATATATAGAACAATAAAAACAACACAAGACACAGAAATTTTACAAAGAGAATTAGATGAATTACAGAAATGGGAATCAAATTGGAGCATGTCTTTTCACCCAGAAAAATGTCAGTTATTAAGAGTAACAAAAAAAAAACTAAAACAAATTAATTCCACTTATCTTATTCATGGTAAACCAATAGAACAGACTAAAAACGCAAAATACCTAGGTGTTATAATAAATGAAAAACTCTCACGGAATCCCCATATTGAGGAAACTATAAAAAAAATCAACCAAAGCATTAGGGTTTATTAGAAGAAATTTCTATAAATCAAATAAGAACATAAAACTAAAATGTATTTTAACCTTGGTTAGGCCATTAATAGAATATGCATCCTCTGTTTGGGACCCTTCAACTCAAGAAAACATTAAGAAACTGTAACAGACACAAAATAGAGCAGTGACATTCATAACAAACGAATATTTCCATTTGACTAGAAGACTTAAAAGTAAAGTAGCAAATATACATAAAACATTGAACCATAATCTTCAAATACAAATACAAAATTTAATAAAATACTCAGAAAGACACAAAGATGAACGTGTATTCCTCACCCCATATGCTAGGACAAATTTGTACAAATGCTCCTTCTTCCCTAGCGCTATTAGAGCATGGAATGGGTTGCCTGAGCTAGCCAGGAAAACCAGTGACTTGGCGGAGTTTATGTCATTGGTCAATATGCATGACTAAATGCATGACGCGTAGGACGTAATCATCTTCTTTTTTGAAGTAACGTCTGTATCATATAAGATAAGAAGATAAGACAATAGGGCACATGAATAACTATGATCTAACTTTGATCTAAAACTCTGAATGGTGTTCCTGATGTGTGTTGTTGTTTCGGCCACATAAAGGTAACGGTACAATGAAACAAAAGACATTCGTAGACTCGCCATCCATTACAACTTCATGTAATCATTTAAAAATGTTGAATTATGGGACCTGTCAAGTCCAATAATCTAATGTCACGTAAAACACAGTATTGCCTCCCTTTCCTGTACAAGTTGAACTGATCGTTTACAATTCAGCGGTTCTCAACCTTTTCAGCTCGACGACCCTTTTTACAATTCCTCACTATGCCCCCCCCCCCCCAACAGTAAATTATTTTCGTTCATAAGTGTAAGTAGCTATGTTTAGCTAAAGTTACAATATTAATAATTGAAGGCTAATGTAAATATCTGATTAGTATTGCCAAAGCTTTATGTTTAATCATAAAACAATATGTTATAATATATTACAATTTATGATATTTTTTATTTATATCTATATATATATTCTATATCATCAATTACAAATAAATGTAATATCATTATGGCAGGATGGCTGCCTGGTCGTGCGGTTTGCGCGCTGGACTGTCGTTCGGATTTATCGACGGTCGAGGGTTCAAACCCTGCCCGCTCCCATCCCCCGTCGTCCTGCGGGAGGTTTGGACTAGGAAGTAAACTATCTTCAACTCTGAAGGAACATCCGAAGCATGTAAAACATTTTACAAACATGGATTCATTTACCTTTCTATTTCTTGATTACATTATCCACATTTCATAGCTTACACGATTTTCTGTATTTAGACTTGACAATTAACAGTCTTTTAAGCTAATAATGTTTCATTGCAAATTGAAGAAGAAGGGGCAACACAAAGTTTGACATGACTGCAAACACTTGATCCAGATTGGTGTCATTAAAGAGAAATTGTTCTCTGCATCTGTATTAATGAGTTCAATAAACTATTTCTGTCTCCTAAACTTCTTCAACTTTCGTCGGATTTCTGGCAAGTGCGAGTGGAGTGTTAAGTAAATTTGGAAAGTTTGATGTGTTAGCAAATATTCTTTCACAAAATTATAATTTTCACTTGATCATTTGCAGTGACCTTTTTCATTGCCTTTTTTTTTTTATTTTGGTAGCATTGGCCTCGTTATTAATAGTCTACGATGAATCACGTGACTTTTGGTGACTCATTCTGTTGAAATACAGACCAATATACTACCATACTACCACACAGCTTGCAAAAATCTTTAAATGGCTAACATTTATATGCCTAACCATTCCTCTACACTACTGGGTATCCATGACGACAAAGTTCGGATGCTAGCCATCAAAATGACATGACAGTTATTTCAGCTCCATAGACTTAGAGTACTTCGTTATAATTGACATACTGGAGTTGTTCAATTCCTTCTTCAACTAATGGGGGAGGCAGAGGAGACAGCGGTGCATGTCTTACAAGTGTCCAAGAGCTGCGGGGAGACAACTGAAGGGTCACTTGAACCCCATGGGAGCTATAAGGTACTATGTTCAACAAGGGTTTCTTACCAGTGCACTACAGGAGGCCCATGCTTTTCTCCCCTGCTACCATTAGGAGTTTTTCAAAGTCTCTTTTTGTATAAATACGTTACGTTTCAAGGTTTACGTATTAAAATTGAAATTTATGAATGTGTTGTTCCACCTTTTTCAAAGCGTACACATTTTAGTTCATATATTCTACACCCGACTCGGGCAGAGCTGCGTACACGAGGCATCCGGAGGCAGCACGGAAAAATCGTCTCCTAGATACCCCCTCCCCGCCCCCCCCCCCACTGGTCCACAACTGAGATTGGACCAAAGCGCTCTGAGCATGCTAAAAGCCATAATTTATTTATTACAGTTTAAAACATAATAGTGCGTAATTTACAAATAACTGGCTTTATACTTCACTAATATCTTAATAAATAAGTGACAATAATACTGACTCTTGACCTTACAGATGACAGTCCAGAGCTTTACAACACGACCAGACGTTATGCATTAAAATGTTTGAAATCAATTCTGATTCAGTTGTCTGCAACATCTATCCTCGAATAACAATAAAAAATAGTAAATTCCAATGAAAAAAAAAACTGTTAGAATTGACAAAAAAATCTATATTTTCAACGGGCTTTAGCGACATCTGATAAATTGTCAAACGACCCCCAAGGGTGGTCGCGACTTACAGATTGAGAACCCCTGGTTTACATGCTTACTGGTAGAGCTAAAAAAAAAAAAAAGGGCAATAAATCAAGATCATGAAAACAAACTTGATCAAGCCAGTGATATGAAACGCAACTACATTTCTAGAAGGAAGTGGTGAATTAAAAAAAAAACAAGCTTTTTTTTTAAAATGGACCTTTACAGTGTTGCCAAAGACTAGGATCATTGCGTTTGTTTCAAAGCTGCTCTACATTACTTCAGAGACTGTAGGGAAAAGAAAAAGTTGACTCCCAAAATGAAACTCTTAATGACGTAATCAAACCTACTCTCAAACTCAGCATTCATAGAATTGAAATGATTGCTTAAGAATGTGGATTGACTGTAAGTAGCAAAGGGCATGTTTTCACCTCGAAATGTATCTGTTTATGAAAGATATCACTATCTGGGAAGTACCATGTCTGCAAATGTCAACCCAGATGAAGAAGTAGACTTCCGTGTCTCACGTGCCAGTGCAACTTTTGGCAGACTTCAAGAACAAGTGTGGCAAATGACCAGCATATCTACAATACTGAAAGTCTACAGTAGTGCTCCCTTCACTCTTATATGCATCAGAGTCCTGCACCATATATTTTTGCCACATCAAAAACTAAACTCCTTCCACCTACGCTAAAAAAAATTCATCAGCTGAACTGGTTCGACCACATATCAGACATTGATACCCTAGAGTTGTCAAATATGAGTAGTATTTGACTAGAGTAACACCTTTAGTCAAATCACTAAATTTAAAAAGCCTTCAGGATAGAAGAAAGGTAAAGTAGCAATTATACATAATACACTGAACCATACTCTTGAAATACTAAAACAAAACCTAATAAAAATTCTCACTAAGACACAAAGACAAAGGCACATTCCTCGTTCCATATTTGTACAAATGCTTCTTCTTCCCTAGTGCTATTAGAGCATGGAATGGGTTGCCTGAGCCAGCCAGAAAAAAACAAGGTCTTGGCATAATTTAAGTCATTGGTTAACATGCATGACTAGATGCATGACACGTAGGACTTAATCATCTTTTTTTTTTGAAGTAAAGTCTGTATTTTATAAAATAAGATAAGGTATCCCCGCTACAACAAAAATATCCTAATTCCCATGTTAAGGACATGTAGTCCGTATACTCCGTAAGCCCCAAAATGGCCTTCATCTACGACCTTTTTTTTAGGGAAAGGAAAGCGCATTCAGGGGGGTCAACAGAAGCGTTGCAAAGACATCCTAAAGAACTCCCTCAAGGAGTGTGATTTTGACATTCACGGCTGGAAAACACCAGCTCTCGATCGCTCCAAATGGCATTAAGCATTCGGTGTCACAAGATACGAGGCAAGGAGAGTGGCCAGCAGGAAAGAAAGCAGAGCCAACAAAAGACTAGGAGAAGAAGCAGGCTCGTATGTAGTAGACTCATCTTACCCATGCCATGTGTGTGACCGGCTTTTAAAAGCGAGGATTGGATTAACAGTTATTTTCAAGATATCGGGAAATGAGAAATGTGCTCGACCACGAAGGTCCAATATTTTATGTAAATTATTTTCGAGAGAAAATGTTTCCTTTTTGAAAGAATGACTATGCACTAAGATATCTGAATACTTCCTCTGCAAGTTCTGTCAAGAACCAATGAAGTCATTTTTGCACAATAAATTTTTTATTTCAAAAGCAACGACGTCACAAAATTTAATCTTCATTACATCTATTACCGAGATATGAATTTATAACTACAATGCAAATTTACCATTTTTTTTCCCTTCAGAAAAAAGACCCACCTTCTTGCACCTTCCCCTATGGTTGAAAACTTAGATTTAGAATGTAAAATGAAATAAATCCTTATAAAATGGTTAATAAATACATTAACGCCAACAATCGCTTTGAAAAATCTAAACATAAAATTAGTAAATAAAAAACCCCACAACTATCCATGCTGTATTGAATCGAACTAAAATTAACAATGGCCTGTCCGCATGCTTTTTTTCCCTACAGATTCTGATCAGGGTGTAACCCATTTACACCTGGCTATTTTCTTAACCAGATGGTGTCACTCACAGGCTGTCTCCAACCAAGTCTACCAGGTAAATATATCACCTGTGGTGGGGCCATGACATTTTGCAAGCCCGGAGTAACGTGTACAGCGTTGTTGTTTTTTTTTTTTTAAATATATTGTCTTAATCATGACCCATTTAAATTGAATTTAATGACACACAGACTACAGGTCAGATTTCTTAGTCGTGAACAAAACTGTGGACGGGGGCTGAGTGGATCTAGCCTCTTCAGGCCCTCTTCTGTAATATCCTTTTGAGTTTGATTCTCATAATATCGAACCGGAAATATATTGTATTCGCCGTCATCTACTTCCGGGTTCACATGGACGGTAAGAATTGGAAAAGACGTTCATATGAAGTTAAGATTACCACTTGTGTGACATGCACAACGAGCACCAGGAGCCCAGACCAATAGTTTGGAATAGAAATGTCTTTGTTTTCTCCAGAAATCTAGCCCAGAGACCACCAAACCAGAAACTGAGCACACACCACTATCCTAGTTGCGTCGCCAGCGGTGTGATCGATGGCTAAGGACCGCACCACATGAACCTATTTGAGGTGAAACTAAGGCTTTTTTTTTCAAATTCAGACACTTTCAAACAAACGAAATATAAAAAATACTTTAAAAAAAAAACAGCAAAGATCATATAGTAAGAAGAACTCCACATTTACACTATCTATATCTATCAATAATGTAGAAGCTATCTCCCTTTTTTATCTCAAACAAAATCATTAATTACCTGTGATGTATTAGCAAATTGCAGTTTACAGATTGATTCATTTTAATAAATAATTGTGTGCAACTTCAACTTGGTTGTGATAGAGATAACGTGTTGAGAATATTTACCAGACTTTTAGTTTCATAATACAATTGTTTCTTACAGTATGACACTTAATAATCCGACACAATCAGTAATTCGACGCGGCTGAAACTTGAATTCATGCAATTATGTCATATCATTAATGTATACTGCAGTACGTATATTTTTAGAATGTATGAGGGATTAAATTGTTGTTTAGTACAGGGCGACACTAATCCGGTTAAGAAATTTTTGTATAGAAAAAAAATATTTTGGAAAGATGTGATTAGCTAACTGCACCGGGTGACCACAACCCTAGAGACTCTACTGCAATATCTATCTTACATGTAGGGTTTCAAAACGTACGTCAGTTTGGATGCTTTGATATTATGATACGTTCATGCCCAGAGACTTATCTTATCTTATATAATACAGACGTTACTTCAAAAAAGAAGATGTTTACGTCCTACGCGTCATGCATTCAGTCATGCATATTAACCAATGACTTAAATTCTGCCAAGTCACTCGTTTTCCTGGCTAGCTCAGGCAACCCATTCCATGCTCTAATAGCACTAGGGAAGAAGGAGTATTTGTACACATTTGTCCTAGCGTATGGGATGAAGAATGTGCCTTTATCTTTGTGTCTTTCGGAGTATTTTATTACTTTGATATGCTGCAGTATTGTCACAAAAGTCTAAATGCGGAGACTTGAAAAAAATTTTTTGTAAAAACTTAGGACCATGACTCACTGATTGAAAACGATGAAAGGAGCCCAGCAAGCTTTAATGGGTACCCCCCCCCATCTACTCATTAGTTGGGGGAAAAAAGGTAAACGCGGTTGGTCGTTGTGCTGGCCCCATAACACCCTCGTTGACAGTGGGCCAAACAACCAGATGACCTTTACGTCATCTATCCCATAGATCGCAAGGTAGTTAAGTCAGACACGGAACACATTTTCACAGTTACAATTCTTCAGTATGCAAAAGATAATCTGCTCTAAAATATTTTTTTTTGAATGGACAAGAATGTGTGAAGCAGAGGGGGGGGGGGGGCCGCTTTTGTGTGGCGGCTGAGGAGCAAACTCCCCAGTTCCTGCGCCAAGAAAAAGGAAGGGCGAAATTCTTTTGTTACCGTTAGATAATATAAGACGTACATAAGATATTACTTACGTCTTATAACAATGATACTGCTACGACCGCCTCTAAGGGTCGTTAGGATCTGTTGCAAGTGGACACGAATAAAACGTTGCCCTCTTGTATGACGCTGAAACTGAAACTTTAGATGGCAATGCAAGGAATGAAAAAGGTAGGGTCCAACCCTTATCCAACAGGAGTTTCGAATCCTTGTTCAAATAGGATGCTGTTCAAGTTAATTCTTCATGTATCCTGATGTGTGGGTGTGTGATATTAACGATCTATTTGTGACGTTAATGACTGATTTCATTCATTAGTTGTAAACTATGTATGTGCTATTTCTTTGATAAAATAATTCGAATGCTTTCAGAAATGCAAAGCAAATAAATATATTCTAAATATAACACATTTGTTCTGACTAAACCAGTTTGATTATTTGTATAGTAGTGCTCAATAACATCATTATATTACGAACGTGGTCGAGAGGCTAAGTGCGCTTGAACTTGACTTGGCTTGGCTACCTAGAAGGGGGCTCGAGGTTCGACACCAAACTCGGGCAGAATTGTGTTTACTGAGCGCCTAAAAGCAGCACGGAAAACCAACTCCTAGATACCAACCTCCCCCCCCCCCCACAAATGAGCTTGGACCAAAGCGCTCTGAGCATGCTATAAGCATGAAAGTAGCGCTATATAAAAGCTATAATAATAATAATATAATAATAATAACAATCAGAGGCGTCCTTGGCAACCACCCACAGCAGAAGTTATTATTATCTAGTTTGTTGATTTGAATGACACTCATCCCGGCCCCCGCGTGCTGTTAAGGCCGCCTCTGCTAACAATGAAACACAGGGCTAGCTATAAAAATGAGTAGCTATTTCATTACATGACCTGACTCATACATACCAGTCAATAGTCATGTTTATGCAGGGCTATGTGTTGAGGCTTAATATCGATTGGCTTAGTCCCAATACACGCCCACCAATGAACAATACAAATAAAATAAATCTACTTTAAAAAACTTTAAACTTTAAAACAGTAATCTGAAAAAATTGTAAGACTATTCAGTAAACTACAATTGTTCATTCAGTTGTTACAAACTTGGATGTCATCAAAGCGTCGCCCGGTTTCAAAAAACTGCGATGTCAATCCACTACTTTTTCTCTTTCTATAAAAAAGGTATTAAAATTCCTTAAAACCACGAAATTCAAAAACGATTGTTTGTAATTATTAAGACAAATATAAACAATACTTTAAAAACAAGTAATACAAAAAGTAATATTTAAAAAAAAAACAAAGCTTATCTAAGGGAAAGAACCGCTAACTACTGCCATTTATATGAAAATTACATGGTTTAGCTCCCTTTCTGCTATATAAAACAAAATTAATTAAATAGAACTAAATGATTAGCTAATAGGTTAACTTTTGGATTGATTTGTGTATTGTTATCTACCATGAATAAATATGTAAAATTTCAAATTGATTTTAGAATGGGAAGTGGGAGAAAAACGTGTAAAAACGTAATAAAGGGACTAAATCCATATAAATATCCACATCTCTCATTAATTAGCATTTATTCTCCTTTTTTTAAAAATCAAACAAAATAATTAACTCCAACAAGTAACTAATTGTTTTTTTTAAATATTGATTCCTGTTTTGTTGGGTTCATTGAATAATAGTGAAAAGTTTTAACTTGATCAGAGAGTGGGAAATGGGAGAAAAACGTGTTCAACCTTTTTACCAGACAGACGGACAGACAGACAGTGAGTTAATATACGCTTTGCAAAAACAAAAATTATCTAAGGGGAAAAACTTCACATATTTAACCATATATTGCAATACTGTAGGTAATTTTTTTTTATATCAAACAAAATAATTACCATATATTAGTTAATTAATGGGTACATTTTTGATTGATTCATATTTTGTTTGGTACCGTGATTAACTGTGTAAAGTTTCAACTTGACCCGAGGATGGGAAGTGGGAGAAATAACGTGTACTCACTTTTTTACCAGAGACAGACAGAGTGAGTTGATATAAGCTTTGTACAAATGAAAATGTGCTCATCTTCTATCACGAGGAGGTGATGTGCTGACATCATGGTGACCATAACGATGTAATGTGTGCAAACAAAACTTGGAGATGAATGATATGCAGACATCGATGTATGTGGTTAAAAAGCTAATATATGCAGACACTATATGAGATGATAAAGATAATGTATGTATATGTAATCATAAAGATAATGTATTCTGCCCCGTCTCAAGACGAAACCAAAACCAATGACTCATCGGGGCGCATCCACTGTCTTCCGAGACATAATGTAAAAATAACACTATAAGATAATGTATAAATAACACTATATGATAATGTATAAATAACACTATATGATAACGTATAAATAACACTATATGATAATGTATAAATAACGCTATATGATAATGTATAGATAACACTGTCAGTTACAGATAATGTATCGACTCTAGGGCAGACACTCCACGAAGGATCAAGGTGAAGAGATGAGTGATGTTTATTTGGTTGACAACAGATGAGAAATGATTACACGAAATGTAAAGTTTATGTTAGTTATAAGTTTATTTAGCTCTGGCCTGCAAGATTCATTACACCGCCACTACTTATATTATAGCTTTTATATAGCGCTACTTTCATGCTTATAGCATGCTCAGAGCGCTTTTGGTCCAATCTCATCTGTGGACCAGTGGGGGGGAGGGGGTATCTAGGAGTTGGTTTTCCGTGCTGCCTTTAGGCGCTCAGTAAACACCGAGTCGGGTGTCGAACCTCGAGCCCCCTTCTAGGTAGCCAAGCCAAGCCAAGTTCAATCGCACTTGGCCTCTCGACCACGCTTCCCACTTAACACTAACATGCAAGGTTGACTGTTGCCGCTTGGGTCTTAAAGTTCCCACAGGGTTCACTATCTTGCCACTAACACAGGGTCACAATACATGCCGCTCACAAATGATGTCTTCATAAACTACCAGGCATATCTTCCACTAACAGGAACGGCCCTTTCCACAGTTTCCTCACAAGACTTCTTCCTGACCAGACAACCTACACTGCTTCTCACCTGCTGACCACACTGGCAATGACCTCTTCTACAACTCAGGCAGCTCTAACCTATCTATACTTAGCCGGAATCAACAGTCGACTATCTTGTCTGTTCATTACTCGTCTTTAACAGTGCACTGGTGAGCACCATGTACTTCAGTGTAGAGCAGATATATATATATATGTGTGTAAATAACAGTGTGTGTGATTATAAAAGTAATGTGCAGTGAACACATATGTGATATAAAGATATAGTACTACTAACATATCTAGAGTCTGAAATGTCGTCAGCATGAAACAATTTAATTTTTTTTACTTACTGTTGTAATAAACTTTTCAGTGTTCTATCCTATGGGTAATATGGGATACCAAGTTAGGGGTATATTAGGGTACGATGTTTTTTTATGTTTAATTGTTCAAATATTACATCTAGATCTTAATTGGTGGTGAGCGTTCAAGCAGAAGAAAAACCAAAATAATTACCTCGTATAAAAGCTGACCTAGCTAATAATATTAATTAAAATGAAGACAATTATTTCTTCTCATCATATATCAATTGTAGGTTTTAGAACTCTTTATTTAAAGTTAAGCATCTCATATTACCCAACTTTCCCCTATTTTGTCTGTTAGTAAAAAAACTCTCTGCCCTTCAAACACGCTCTTTAAGTCTCTAGAAAGAAACTGGAAAGACATGGACTTTGTAAAACTGAATACATGTACATCTTCCTCGCTCTTTTTAAGAGACAGGTGAAATCTCAAAGCTATGGAGTATTCTAAAAGTAGCGCATACTTTCTCAAGGCAAGTTTCTTCAAGTTTAAATCTATTTAAACATCCCAGCCTAACCCCAGTAGAAATCATCAATGAAAAAG